>NW_028242826.1:0-78996 GCF_964263255.1 Lissotriton vulgaris
GCAGGCACCCTTGCACCATAGTGCAAGAGTGCCTGCATTGAGGGAATGCTTGTTTGTGTGCAGAAAGGGATACCATCCTGTCCCAATCCAGAATTGCGATTGTAACTTCTATGTGTGCTGCATTGTGCAGCACACATAAAAATTACAAATCGTATTTTTTTAAATTTTTTTTAATGATTGTTAATGTGCAGGAAGACTAGAAACAGCAAATACGAGGAGAAATAAAGCATTTCTTCTTGTTTCACCATGTTAAGACCAGGTTTTCCATGGTCTTAGTTTTGGTGCTGCCTCCTATTTACGCCACCCTTGTACCAAAATCAATGGGAGTTGCAGTGAAATGCCCACCCCAACACCTATTGCCCACCCCTTTCACTCTAAGTATAGCATGAAAGGGGGCATTATTTACAAGGTGGCTTTAAGCCACATTAAGAGGCTTAACGCCACCTTGCGTCTCCTTCATAGCAGGCGTAAGGACTGACGCAGACCCTTTTACATTGGACTCACCCATGTGTAGGACACATTGCTGGAGCTGTGTCTGTTTTGCGACACACTCCAGCAATGAGTCAACTGCGCTATCAGATACGTCAGGATTTCTGACGTATCTGGTCAATCCTTGCGACATGGAGTGTCATAGTTTATATATGGCGCATCCATGGTGTCACAAGGAGGGCACACTGAAAAATGTTGTATCATTTTTTTGTCCAGTGGTGCAACACTTTCATAAATTAGGCCCACAGTGTAGATTTTTCTATATACAATAAGCTGATCATTTTGTAAATGCATCTGTCATTGACAAGGAACCTTGGAGGGAGTGATATGATCAAAATGAGAGGTGCATGAAACAAGAACCCCACAGAATATTGGACACTCTTAAGATGGGCAAAATGCACTTTGCGAATAACAATAATACCTCACCATGGGACCACACCCAGCACCCATGCCAGGAACCTCAGAATCAGTGTGTAAGTAACAAGGACAACCCTTACAAGTCAACTCCAAATCTTCTGCCATTTACAATTATTTACACAAGGCAAATCTAAGACAGAGCTCTACTGGAAACAGCATCTGGGTGTTAGCTGGTCTATTATTACCTGGAATAAGATATGGAGTAAAATCAGGAAATCTTCGAGAGCTGCCAATACCACACAGACAATCTTTTTTTATATATAATAGGCTCTTGCTGTCTCCAGTTGCTTTGCATAAAAGACATGCTGGTGTTTTGGATGATTGCTGGTCATGCTCTTCTCCACATGCAGACTTGCATCACTTGCTTTTCACATGCCCTCTTGTCTGTGATTTTTGGGAAAAGGTGTGGGCTCAACTCAATTTATTTTTTCATTCTAAAATTCCTTTCTCAGCTTCTAATGTATTTTTGGGAAGTTTATCTCTGATGTGGTCAGAACACACTCCTAACATAAGAATTGTAGACCTCTTATTGGTGGTTGCATTTCAACAGAATACTAAAAATTGGAAAGACTTCACCAAACTTTCTTATCAAGCTTGGTGGTATGCTAATTGCTATAATCATAGACTTAATACAGCTTTTGTTTACCCTATTACCATGGCAATGAAACGTCTGTATTTATGGTTAACTGTTACATCATTCATTGAAGCTAGAGGCTCCTCTTTTTTAACTCCTGTACAGCAAAAATTACCCAAACCTACATGAATTTTGTATTTTTATTTTTTTTATTTTTTTTATTTTTCACTTACAAGTTTATTCTACTCTTACATCGTGATCTTTGTATCTTGCTATTTGACATTTCTTTGCTTCTTTATTGTTGTATTTGTACATTTTTATTAACCCTTTTTATTTCAGATAGACCAACTTCAATTTTAAATACACCTATTTTCTCTTTGTATTTAAATGGTGATTCTTGTGACTATGTACTGTTATTTTGATTTTTGTATTGAGATTTGCATTTCCCTTAATAAAAGTATTTCTGAAGTTGAAGTAACAAGGACAACCCTATCAGCTTATGTAGTATAAGTATTAATAAAACGATTGCCCTGTAGGACTCATTTATCATGGGAAACTCATGTGTTTATTAGAGAAAACCCTGAATTATTTAAACTTATTTACCAAACCGGAATTTAATTATAAAAACAACAAATCACAGGACATATTCAGTTTCCATCTGAAATACAATAATTCCAGTCATATTTAACAAACACTGAAGTGAGTAATCATAGTGCAGACGACTCAGTGCTCCAATTGTAAATATATTTACAACATACAACAGTAAAGACACTGTACATATCCCAATAGTTTTCTACATTGATTGTTGAGAAACATGGCACGGTTACATGAACCATTATGCTGTTGTTTGTGAATAATTTACAATAGCAACCAAAAGGGAGGGTTCATCGACGTTTTGACCATGGATGAATGGTAGGGTCACATCAAGACACAGACTAACAAACCTGCACAAAAGAAAGGACAGAAAGCGCTAGAAGTTCCTGAGTTCTTTGAGTGAGCCAAAACAGTTATCTCAAATGACAACATTCAGGACTCAGGACCTTTAATTGTTTTCTGTCCTTTCTTTTGTTCTGGTTTGTTAGTCAGATGACTAGAGCTTGATGAGACCCTACCATTCCTTCGGGAGACTCATCCGCAACTTCCCACACAAGCTCACATTGCACCACACCCCAGGGAGCTCCTCTGGACCCGAAAAACAAATGTGCTAATTTCAAACTCCTCATACAAACATTCAAGACACTAACTTTGGCCCCACCTCTCTGAACAGTTGCATCTTGTTCCCCCAACCACTCAGCCACCTCTGCTCCACAGGACTCCTACTCACATACATCCCATTCAGGCACAGAACCCGTAAAGTGCGGAAAGTCTCCCAATCCACATCCGAGCCTCCTCCTCTCTTCTTGCATTCCTCAAGAAGCTGAAGACCTGGCTTTTCCGTTAACCAACCTATCAAAGGCAGGGATATTTGCACAGCTGCTCAGTGCAAAGATACCCTAGCTGGTAACAGTACGCTTAACAAATGCGCATAGCATAACAACATGGGAAATAATAAGGAATTGGTGATCATGGAACTTACATCTGGCATGCTCGATTTGGAGTTAAACATATTGGGGTATATCCATCTTAGCCTTTTTTGTTTCGTTGAGCCATGATAACAATTTGTGTGCAAAATAACGTAAATTAGTGTGATTACCAAAAACGTTTTCACGAAAAAAGTGCAAGAACAATATTCTATTTCATAATGCAGAGTTAAGGCATTTTACCTGTAATTCAGTTAATTCAAAATGCTCATCCACCGTTTTCTTCAAAGCAAAGTTTTGTTCCAGGGGATCCATGAATGGCACACAATGCAACTGGAGGATGCACATCACTGGTAACCTCTGAAAGCACAATTAAAAAAACGAATGAGGAAACCTTTCTAGTTACTACTGAAAATTGATTACATGTTCTTGTTATATCAATGAACAGTTTGCAAACTTTAGTTGTATGAATACATGTCATAAACTCACCTTTCTTTTTAAAGGAAATTGAAATATTAAATGCTGCAGTTTGATCACAAACTACTAAGGGCCTGATTATGATGTTAGTTGGAGTTGCCTCCGACCGACATATCAGCAGTTTCGTAACCGACCGACCTCAGGCGGCGATCCGAAACTGCGATTACGATGCGACTGCACATGGTGCTGTAGCAAACTTCCATTTCCCTATGGGAGCTTGTGCAGCAGTCGTAAACTGGCTGCAGCACAAACTCCCATTGAGAAATGGTAGTTACTTTAAATTCTTACATCATGCGGCAGGTAGCTGCTACACAGTGCCGAAAATTGCAGGGGGGCCACCATAGGTGCCCCCCGGCCCACAACCTGCTGGGGGTCCTCAAAGTCACTTTCCAACAGGCTTTCAGAGTCAGAAAGCCCAACATGGAAAGCCTGTTGGAAACCCACATCATAATACCAATGGCTGAAACGCTATCCGGATCACTGACAGAATATCGACAGTCAAAATATCGACTTGCCAAAATATCGAGGTAAAAATATCGAATGCCAGAATATCGACTTCCTATCTACAAATAGGTAAGTACAAAAATATCGACTTCAAAATATCGATAGGAAAAAATATAGGCAGTCAAAATATCGAATTTTTTAAATATCTTAAAAGTAATTTAAAACTAATATAATAATAAATATAATTAATTGAAACATACTTAAAATACTTAAAGAAACTTAAAATGAATAAATAATTAATGTAACTTTAATTTTTTTTTAAACATACATATGTATATATATATACATATTATTAACAAAACATATACAATATTTTTTCCGTAGGATAGCGAGAGTGTTACATTTACTATTCCCACTCCAGAGAGTGTAACAGTAGGGAAAGCGTTGGATAGCGTAGGGGTAAAAATTACTATTCCCACTCCAGAGAGCGCAACAGTAGGGAAAGCGTTGGATAGCGTAGGGGTAAAAATTACTATTCGCACTCCAGTGAGCGCAACAGTAGGGAAAGCGTTGGATAGCGTAGGGGTAAAAATTACTATTCCCACTCCAGTGAGTGCAACAGTAGGGAAAGTGTTGGATAGTGTAGGGGTAAAAATGACTATTCCCACTCCAGTGAGTGCAACAGTAGGGAAAGCGTTGGATAGCGTAGGGGTAAAAATTACTATTCCAACTCCAGAGAGTGCATCAGTAGGGAAAGCGTTGGATAGCGTAGGGATACAAATTACTATTCCCACTCCAGTGAGTGCAACAGTAGGGAAAGCGTTGGATAGCGTAGGGGTAAAAATTACTATTCGCACTCCAGTGAGCGCAACAGTAGGGAAAGCGTTGGATAGCGTAGGGGTAAAAATTACTATTCCCACTCCAGTGAGTGCAACAGTAGGGAAAGCGTTGGAAAGCGTAGGGGTAAAAATTACTATTCCAACTCCAGAGAGTGCAACAGTAGGGAAAGCGTTGGATAGCGTAGGGGTAAAAATTACTATTCCCACTCCAGTGAGTGCAACAGTAGGGAAAGCGTTGGATAGCGTAGGGTTAAAAATTACTATTCCCACTCCAGTGAGTGCAATACTAGGGAAAGTAAATACTTCATATATAAATAAAAATAACATAATTATTAATACCAATTACAAAATATTTTACAATTTTATAAAATATATTAATTATTCAATTAAAATTACAAATAAAAATTAACTAATAATAAAAATTACCTACTAATACTAATTATTTACCAATTACCAATAAATTAATTTACAATATAAAAATAAATAAAAATTAGACACAAAAAAATATTTAAAAAATGTAATTACTTACAATTAAATTACTTCCCAAGCTATTCCCCTATAAACACACAACCCACCACAGAAAATAATGTAATAAAAGTAACATATTTATCAATTAATCAATTACAATAAATTACAAATTATATTTTAATTAATTACCAATTAATAATTAATTAACAATGAATTCTAAATAAATAACAATAAATAAAATAATATATTTCATTAATTATAATTAAATTATTTCCCACCCTATACCCCTATAAACTCACAACCCGCTACAGAAAATAAATTACTAAAATTAACATATTTATCAATTAATCAATTAAAATTAATTACCAATTATATTTTAATTTTTTACTAAGTAATAATTAATTCACCATTATTTCCCAAAAAATACCAATAAATAAAATAACATATTTTATTAATTATAATTAAATTACTTCCCACCCTATTCCCCTATAAACCCACAACCCGCTACAGAAAATAAATTACTAAAATTAACATAGTTATCAATTAATCAATTAGAATTAATTACCAATTATATTTTAATTAATAACCAATTAATAATTAATTGACAATTCATTTTAAATAAATACCCATAAATAAAATAACATATTTAATTAATTATAATTAAATTACTTCCCACCCTATTCCCCTATAAACCCAGAACCCGCTAGAGAAAATAAATTACTAAAAATAACATATTTATCAATTAATCATTTAAAATTAATTACCAAATATATTTTAATTAATTACCTATTAATAATTAATTACCAATTAATTCTAAATAAATACCAATAAATAAAATAACATATTTAATTAATTATAATTAAATTACTTACCACCCTATTCCCCTATAAACCCACAACCCGCTACAGAATTATATTACAAAAAAATTCAAAATTAATATTAACTTACCTTAAATTCGATATTTTTGTTGTCTATATTCTGTCTAGTCGATATTATGTCCATTCTATATTTTTGATTCGATATTATGTCCATTCTATTCGATATTAAAATGTTCTAGTCGATATTTTGGTAGTCCATATTCTGTCTAGTCGATATTATGTCTATTCTATATTTTTTACTCGATATTATGTCTGGTCGATAATAAAAACTCGATATTTTGACTCTATACCACGCTATCCATAAGGGATTAGGATTGGTTTCAGACTGGCCGGTTTATACTCTGACCGCCTTCTTAGTAAGGTCTTCTTTTGCTGGTCAGAGGCTTTCCGACAGACATCCAGAGGAGGCCCAATGTTGTAAATAGGAAAGCCATATTATTACAAAAGTAGAAATGTTAGTAGAATCATGTATATATTTGTAAACTAGGGTAGCTTAAAACCACAGTAAAATGATTTAGAAAATCATGAAGCACATTGAAACACACTGTTTCAGGCTACTCCAGAATAAATTGGTTTAAAACATGATTTCAACATATCAGCCAACTAGGGATTTGTAACATGCACTACTCACCTGTGAGGGTCTCAAGGCGCTGGGGGGGGGGGGTTGATATCAGGCAGCTCTGAGTCATCTTAACAGCCAGATCTTGAGGCTCTTCCTGAATGCTTGCAGTGTGGGGATTCGTGTGATGCTGAGGGGAGTTTGTTCCAGGTCTTGGCCGTGATATAGGAGAAGGCTCTTGCTGAGATTGTGGTCGTGGGCCGTGGGTGTGGGAGGGTTGCAGAGGGCGTGCAGCCACCGGGTGTCATTCCGCACAGGGGGGCTGGAGCCAAGGATGAGGACTTCTGTCTTCTTTGAGTTGAGCTTCTGGCAGCTGCTGCTCATCCAGGATGCGACGTCCTTCATTCCACCCTGGAAGCTTTGTCTGGTGATGTTGGGTTCCCTGTTGAGGGAGAGGATGAGCTGGTGTCGTTGACATAGGATATTATGCTGAGTCCATGTTTTCTGACGATAGTTGTGAGCGGGGCCATGTAGAAGTTGAAGAGTTTGGGGCTGAGTGAAGAACTTGGGCTACTCCGCATCTGATCTCTGTAGGTTTCGGAGAGGAAGAGCAGGAGTCTGATTCTTTGAAGTTCAGCTATTGAGGAAGGAGCAGATCCAGTCTAGGGCACTTCCCTGTATGCCGGCATTGTAGAGTCTGTTGGCTAGTGTGCAGTGGGAGACGGTGTCGAAGGCTGCTGAGAGGTCCAGTAGGATGAGTGCTGTCGTGTGGCCTTGGTCGAGAAGAGTGCGATGTCATCTGTGGCAGCTAGGAGGGTGGTCTCGGTGCAGTGGATGCTGTGGAATCTGGATGGAGAAGTGTTGAGGATCGAGATGGATCCTATGAAGTTCGTAAGCTGGTTGTTGACGATCTTCTTAATAACTTTGCCGGAAAAGGGGAGAAAGGATATGGGTCTGCGGAGGGCTTCTTGAGTAGGGGTTTGACTTCTGCACATTTTCAATCATTGGGGAAGTGCCGGCTTTGAGGGAGCAATTGATTGTACGTTGGAAGTTCAGGTGCTCTGGCGGAGGTGGCTCTGTGGAAGATGTGTGGCCGGCTGGGTTCGGTGGGGGCTCCTGAGTATATGTTCTTCATGGTCCTTGCAGTGTCCTCTGTGTTGACAGGGATCCAGGTGGTGATGGTTGCCTAGGTGGCTTTGCTGGTGGCTTGTGTAGTGTCTGTGCCTTGGTTCTGGTCATTGAAGTTGTCGTAGAGAGTCTTGATCTTGTGATGGAAGAAGTAGCCGAGTTTGTTGCACAGATCCTGGGGGAAAGGATGCCTGAGGTTATGCTTAGGGGTTTGGTGAATTCTTGTATGATGCTGAAGAGTTCCTTAGAGTTGCAGGTGTTGGAGAGGATTCTGTCTTGGATGAAGTTCATCTTCGTGGACCTGATTAGTTGGTGGAGTTCTGTCATGGCGGTCTTGTAGGCGGTGCCTGCATCCCTGGTTTTGCTTTTCCCCCATGCTTTCTCGAGTCATCGGCATGTGAGCTTGGATTCTCGAAAGTCAGTGGTGAACCAGGTTGCTTTCGAGGTGCATTGTCTGTTGGAGTTTTGGAGGGGACGAGTGTGTTTGCGCAGTCGGTGAGCCATCTGTGGAGTTCGTTGGCTGCAGAGTTGCCATTGGTTGTGGTGGGTTGAGATGCGCGGCTGAGGGCACAGTTGAAGTGCGCTTCGGTGATTTTGATCCAGCTTCTGCATGGGGGCCTGGTGTAGGTTTGTGCAGTGGGTTTCGAGAAGGAGGAGTGGACACAGTGGTGGTCCATCCAGAGGAGTTGCGTGGTGTGGCAAACTATCCACTTCGAGCAATAATCACAAACCTTGTCAGGGTGAACCCTCAGAGTGCCTACATTAACCTGAGCTCAACCTCCTGGTAGCTAGGGCACAGAGCAGACAGGCTTAACTTAAGGAAATTTGTAAAGTATTTGTGCAGTGCCAAACAGTAATAAAGTCAAACACAGCATAAATAAAATCCCAAACTGATTTAGAAAATCAATATATTTTAATAAATAAAATGTCTCTTAACCAAACAAAAATATAATAATATGAATGGGGATATACTTTTTTAAAGCTTTACATAAAAAGTGCACCAAAAAGTGTTAATTGGTACTGTGGTCAAGTACCACAATAGGCCGGAACTTAGGTGTGATTGGAGGACAAATACAATGCAGAGTGGGTCAGATACAGAAAATAGATTTGACTGGGTCATAAGTTTTACCTTGGGATTTAACCTCAAAAATGGAAGACAAAAATACTCAGAGGGGCAAGGCAGCAGGCTGTAGCCAAAGAACACTTCACTAGGTCAGATAGCTGTTAGACACAATCCCAATGAAGATATTAGATTTTGGTAGGAAAGCTTCAAATGGGAGAAATTTGAATTTCCTGCCCTTTGAAGTCCTCTTTCCAGCCAAATACTTTTGGCGCATTCGCCAGTCAAGATTTCTATGTTCTCACTTCTTCAGAACTCGGAATCTTTCAGCGGAGCAAGGTTACAGTAACCGAACAGGGCTCCACACCTTCTTCGGAAGGTCTGATAAATTGAATTTGCTTCTGCTGAGAGAATTGGATTTGCTGCTGCGCAGAAGCTCAGAGTGGGAGAAACCTTAATCTTCAGCTCAGTAGCCATGCACCTTCAGCACATCAGCTTGGCAGGTTTGTCCCAGTCCTCCGGAGGTCAGGGAGTTGAAAATGTTTTTAACTCCCAGGGTTTCAGGGGTAACAGGAGAAGTCAAGCCAGACACAGCGCAGGCTTGCAGTACATCAGAAACAGTACTTGAGAGTCAAGTCTCACTCCAACAGAGGGCATTGTCAGGATCCAAGTCACTCTCAGTTGACAGTGGTTAGCTTGGGATCTTTAAGAAAGCCTCTTGTAGCGTCTTGTGTACCTATAGCTTGAATAGCAGGGCACCCTTATGCCCCTTGGAGTCCAAATCTTTTTCCTGGGTACAAGAGAGGGCAGGTCCAGTCCTTCAGACTTCCTCTCAGGTCACACTCAGCAGGCCCGGTCCTCTTCTATTCGGCCTGAGGTCCAGAAAGTGTTCTGAGAAGAATGCTAGAGGACCCAACATTTATGCCTGACATTAACTTGTGGGTCAAGGTGACTCTTGGCCTCTACCTTGTCGTGAAGCCCTCATGGTCCGACTCCACCTTCTATAGGCCCACATGCAATTTTAGTTAATGGAGGTCACCATCTTCCCTATCATAGACAATGGAAGTCACCATATTCCCTGATTTATGTAGAGTCATTGTCATGTCTGCTATTACGGGCATATGTCTTTTTATCTTATCTTTCTAAGAACTATGAAAATACCAAGTCCTTTGATCAATGAGATAGATGCAACATCCTATGAGACATTTGTCTGAGTCAAATGTCTACTTTTCACCATGTTATGGTTAAATAAGAACAAATACAAACCTATAGCCAAAATAATGTAGTCAGAATTCATGTCCCCCTACCTTATATCTTAATAAGGAAATGGCTGAGATGAACACCTTGATGCACATAATCATGTCAGATATTCCTAAACTTATGTCAGAAATGCCATTTCACCATTTCACCACTTCCAAGAGAAGTCACCCACCCAGATTATATCCCGATATTCAGCCAGAGACGGCTCCACCTACTGCCAGCACACTTCGCACTTCACAGATGCCAAATCTCACTTGAAGCCTATATAGCTGAGTTCTGGAGGAAGACTACAATGCATGTTTGCCCTTCACAGAGAATATTGTTTTCTCGCCTCCTTTGATAAAAACAGCCTTTGCTATCAACAAGGTATACAGTGCATCTTTTTCCCCTAAAGACATTCTAGACTACAAGCTGCTCTGCCTTCCATGCTCTCTTAGTGTTCTACATAGTTGTAGGTACTAGGGTGTTAGTTTTTACATGACATCTTAAACATGCTAGAAATTTTCATTTTATTCTTGGTATTTATAACAAACCTTATCACTGATTTTATAATATTCTGTGTAGTTGTTTTAGATTTACTGAGAAACAGGTTGTTCTTGTAGTAATAAATACTGATACTTAAAAGTGTTCACTTTTCTTAGTGCAGTATGTGTAGGATATTGTGAATAGCAAAATAGTTCTGTTACCACAGCGTTCCTAATCTCTCCATAGGGATTGTTAGTAACCCAAAAGCAATACTGTATTCAATAACATATTGATTAGTGTTCTGTGGGGCTACAACAACTTGCCTTTCACATGGATCATTGATGTATTCAACCAAGTTCACCTGTGTCACCCTTGGGGGGCAAATCACACCTTGTACAGCTTTGCCAAAGGCGTAGTTTATCAAAACCCTAACTAATAGGGTACAAGTTCCCAAAGTTAACACTACCCATGCTTGTTTTAGATCCTGTCTTCCCTTCACTTTAAAACCTAAAAGGGTGAAACCCTTGTCCTCTTATACCGAGCTTGTGTGCCCACCTAGAGGTGTGTTCAGGGTAATGAGCAGCTCCTCCTCTGTGGTCACTCCACAGCTCTCCCCCATACGGTTTGGTGCCTGACTGACTAGGAGGACAAATGATAGGGACTGTCCAGGCATTGTTTGAAACTTGCTTGCAGCCAGGGAGGCTCTCAAGTTCATGGGCACAGCCCAAATGGTCATCCTGCCAGACGAAAACACCTCTCCACACCCAAGCCTTTGTCTCTACTCTGAGACCAGTCTTCAGCCTTCTTTCAGGGCCATTCACCAGCTGGGTGATAGTTATAAGGCTTGTGTAAATTAGCCTTCTAGAGTTTCAGGGAAGGAAAAGATACCTTTTTTCATAAACAATAAAATAGCTGTTGAATCAATATTGCTTCCCAATGTTTCTATATTGGTAAGCCAGCTTCAGCCAAAACCAAATTTGGGTACTACTCACTGAAAGGATATGTTAATGTCACATTTCCCCTTGTCTTTTAAATATCATGCACCCTTCCTTGTGGGCTAACAGCCTAGTTGGAGGTAAGAATCAGTCACTCAGACATTTGTAAAGCATAGCTAATCACCTGTGAGGGTCTCGAGGCGGTGAAGGTGTAGGCTGCTGCTTGGTGAGTTGCACATTCAAACATCCAGGTCTTGCGCTCTTTCCTGAATTGTTGGAGGAACGGTTCGGTCCAGAGGTGCAGGGGAAGTTTTTTTCCAAGCCTTTGCCGTTAGGTGCATGAAGGACCGTCCTCTGCTGTTGGTTTGGCGGAGCCGTAAACGTGCAAGAGAAGCAGATCAAAGGTTTCTGGTCGGTTGGCTTAAGGTCAGGCATTTGTTGATGTATGCTAATCCTTCATTGTGCAAGGCCTGGTAGGCTTAGGTTATTATCTTGAACTGGGATCTCTTCTGGCTCAGGAGCCAGTGTATTTTCTTGAGGTGGGGTGTGATGTGGGTCCTTTTGGTGGGGTCGAGGATGAGTTGTGCTGCTGAGTTTTGTATTGTCTGGAGTCTCTTCAGGAGGCGTGCAGTGATTATTACCTAGAGTCTGTCTCCGTAATCCAGTCTGCTGGTGATGAGGACTAGCATGACAGCCCTTCTGATTTTGATTAGGAGACACCTGAAGATCTTGTGGAACATACGAAAGGTGTAGAACAAGGCTGATGAGACTGCATTGACTTGTTTCTTCATAGATAGCTTGCTGCCCAGAATGATGTAGAGGTTACGGCCATGGTCTGTAGGTGCGAGGGGCAGGCCAAGTCTGTGGGCCACCATGTGTCCTTCCATGGTAAGTTCTTTTTTCCAAAGATCAGGATTTCCGTCTTGTCCATGTTGAGTTTGAGACAGTTGCCTCTCATCCAGTTAGTGATGTTTATCATGCATCTGTGAAAGTAGGCTTTGGTGGTGGAGGGGTCTTTGGACAGTGAGAGGATGAGCTGGGTGTCATCGACAAAGGAGATGATGTTGACGTGAGTCTGCGCGACTTGACTGTGTCGCCCATGTAGGTGTTGAAGAGGGTAGGGCTGAGGGACGATCCTTGGAAGTTCTACCGGTGAGGTATGAGGCGATCCCTTTGAGGGCGTCTCCTTGAATCACGATGTGGCGGAGTCTGTTGATCAGGATATGGTGGAAGATGGTACCAGACAAAATGTTTAGACCTGTTAAAATGGGAGACCTGAAACTGTGTATGCACTGCCACTGTAGTGATTAGCACAATAGGTGTTGCAGTAAATTAGTGGAATTTAACTTTCAGGCCCTCTGTACACTTTGACCCATACACTAGGGTAGGGACTTATAGACAAGTTAAATATGCTAATTACGAGTATGGCAATTCAACCATGTACAACAGAGGAGCACAGGCACATCACTACTGGTGAGCAGTGTTAAAATGCCTGGCCAGCAAAAAACACATTGGGCAAAAATATGGGGGTACCCCACATAAAGATGGTTATTTTCTATACAGTTTTCCCCGAGCAAAAGGCAACGAGAACTAGCCGTCTCCATGGCCGTTCTCATCTCTACAGTGGTAAAGACAATCAGCATTGGCATGGGTGGTGTTACACAATAAAGTCCATACCCTGGGTAGAGAGATGGACCACCTCAACAGTTTTGGATTATCTCTCCAAATTTCCTTGAGCCACCTCAGAGCCTCTGGTCTGTGTGAATCAGGAAATTAGGCAATGTTTCTTCAGAGACCAGACCACTGCAAATTCTTCCTTCTCAATAGTACTCCACCCTTGTTTCCTGGGTAGGAGTCCTTGTGCAAATGAACGTTACAGGTTGGTTTATGCCCTCATCATTAAGCTATGAGAAAACTGTCCCAACGCCATGCTCTGAAGCATCTGTCTCAGTATGATTTCTTTACTGAAGTCAGGTGCATTGAGGGCTGAAGCTAAGTATATGGCCTCCTTCAGGATGGCAAAAACCTTTTGACAAGACTTTGTTCAGATCACATTTTTGGGTTAATTCTCTGTTGTGAGTTCAGTCAGGGTGGCCACAATAGTCCTTTACCTTTTCACAAACCTCCTTAGGACCCAGTGAGCCCTAAAAATGCTATTGGGTCGAAATCTTGTGAGGCATTCTGTAACACACATAGAAAGAGGAAAATGCCTCAGGGGATTGTTTTAGTGCAGGAAGGTACCTCTTCCAGCCAGCACAAAAACTATCCTGCTTACAACGCAACCACCGGTGCACCATAGTGCAAGGGGGCCTGTGTTGGTGCTAGGCAGCATATTGTGCGGCAGTGTTGGGAAAATGCAGGAATGTGCTTTATTATGTTAAATACAGCACATTCTGGCCATTTTCCTATCACACAGTGGAGCAAGGTGTCTTACTGCACTATGTTACGTCACATATTGATAAATATGCTCTCGGGTCCCTTAGGATTAGGACCCTGTGTTTACCTCTCCTATGCACCTTACTATCACTGCCACCGTCCTCACTGGAATTAGAGACTCTAAGAAACCTCAAGTCCATCTTGCATTGGTGCTTCTCATGGTGCTGCTAAGCCCAGCGGGAACACTGAATCTCATACCAGAGAACTCCATGAACTGCATGTAAATTTACTTCTTAAACATTAATAAAAATAGTACATATTCATTATTTGCTATACGCAATAAATATGTACTCTGTTTATGAATATTAATTAGTATAAACGTACTATTTTCTTACAAATAACAAATATGTACTATTTTTCTATATATTTGATAACATTTATTTATATTTATTTTTATTTTTAACTATTGTAAATAATTTAATTCAATTTAAAAAAAAAAATCTGATGAAGGTTCATTTTAAGGGAGGGATTTACAGTACCAGTAGTTGGCCATGTGTAGTGCTGGACTCGGTACAGAAGTGTAAGTTACTACAAAACTGCATTTTGTGAATACTGCAAAGTAGTGAAAGAAGTAATAATTCTAACAAGAGTAAATTTACTTAAAAGTGTAGCTTGTGAATCAGGCCCACATATGTGGGAAATGGAAGGATTTTCTTATGAAAGGAACTGTTTATAATGTAGACTATAGAAAAGAGGATATCTGCAATAATATTTTTAGAAGAAGAATATCCGCTGATGAAGTAAATGATAGTCAAAGTAATACTGATCCTTTCCGTTGGCACAGTACATTACTTGTACATATGAAAAGGAAATTACCACAGTCTTGGTATCACAGAATTACCTGTGAAAGTTTGTACTTCATGTGAATGTACATCATAATAATCACAGTAAAAAAAGGTTGTTATGATGAGCTAGCAGAGGAGAATCATGAGAATGGTATAGCTGGGTAGTGTGCTTGTGGCAGAGATAAAATATGTCTTAAATACTTCGGAACCCATTTTTAATTTTTGCTTCATAAAGCGATGAGCAAATAGAATTACATGCAAGGATTTATTAAATACCGTGTTTGACGTGCTCAGGCACTTGGATTTCTGTGACTGTATATGTATACAAATGGTGCGTTCATTTCGAACAGTTGTTATGTTACAGACAATGATTTATGAAATTTACTATGTCATATACTACTTTACTTGCAACTAGATGTATGTGATCAAGTGGTCACCTTAACATTTCACCATAACATTGAAGATACGGTATTGGTGTTGCTAAATAGAGTGTCAACAACAGAAAAAAACTTAACTTGAGCAAAATCAATAGGACATTGACTTTCTTGCAACAACATAATAAATACCACAATGTCATGAAGGGCTTCCTCTCCTCATTGTATTGACAGCTGGCCAGCGAAAGCATGTCCAGAGAAAGGACAAAGAAAGTAGTCAGGAAAGATGAGGATATCTTTGATCACTACACCATACATCCTTTACAGTCAACTGATATAAGGGATGATGCCACTTAACAATATCCAATGAAAAAATAAAAAAACAATAACTGGTTTAGAGAGAGGTTCTATAAATATGTTGAGTTCTCGTTCTCTGGACGTGTGGAATTCCTGGGCGTCGAGAGAATGGAGAGAACTTAGCGAAGCGAGGGTTCGGGAGAAGACGGTTGAAGGAGGTCGGTAAAGGAGCTGTTTCCCTGTCCTGTTGACTACCAATAAAGTTATTATCCTACCTTGGCCTATGCGTCCCTACACTGGCAACTGGTTACCAATCAACAGGACCTCCATGCGTCCGATGACCAGTGTGCTTCTGTTTGCACGACTCCTCATCTGAATCCCTCAACGTCGCAAAGCAAGAATTTTCCTTCACTAAAGAAATACGTGCATCGACATTGCTCCTACGGGCGTGCATCGGCACTGCTCCTGCCGATAGGGTACTGTACCATTTTAGCTGACCTACCCTGCTCACCGTCTTTCTACATGAACCTTCTTCTGCCTGCCTGCAATGTCACACATATAACTACTTCATTCCTCACTTGCCTGGTTCACGGTTAACCGCACACCGCATCACGTCACCACGTCATACGTGGTGGCCATCTTTAATCCAGGCAACCACTATTTCATGTGCTGATCTCGGTGATCTGCACACAGTACTTAACTAATGCATCTTTGTCTCTCCCACACGCCACCAAAGAATATATAGCGTCCATTTCGGGAGTCAAGAGGGCTGCGCTCCTCGGTGCTAATTTTGGTGATTCACACACCTTGCTTAATTTCTACTGTTGCCATTATTTCATGGTCAAGCATAACAAGCATTTGAAGTCTCACTGCAAACCTTGCACTTTTCTGTCATCATTTGCTATTGTGCTGATCTAGGTGATATGCACATCACATTCCTTACTGTGCTGATCTCGGTGATTCGCACACCATTATCATCAATTGCTTATTTTACTAGCACACCACATTCCTTACTGTATTAATCTCGGTGATTCACACACCATAATCATTATTTGCCTATTTTCTTGTGTGCTGATCTCTTAGTTTTACTATTCTACTATTACGTCAATTCTTATATCTGCGTAATTAATACAACATTATGCACCAGGCAATTTCACCACCTACACCCTTCGTTCCCAATCCAGATTCTTCAGAAATTGATTGAAAGATATGGAAGGGTTTGAAGCATATTTGGAAGCTCTTGATGGAGAATTGTTCACTAGCTAAACAAAATATGCTATTCTTAGATATTGTTTTGGCAACAAAGGCCGGAATATTTTAAAGAACATTCCGAAAGAACCAATTATCGTACGTGAAGGAGAAGTTGGTGGTGTAGAAGATGAGTATGCCACAGCGATCAAGGCTTTGAATACTCAATTTAAAGCTTGTGAAAACATTACCTTAGAAAGACATACATTTTACAAAAGAGTCCAAATCCAAGAAGAATCTGCATCGAGTTACATTGGCGCCTTGCGTATTCTTGCTGCCTCTTGCGATTATAAGACATTTGAAAAGGAAATGATAAAGGATCAATTAGTGGAAAAGGCATTGCCACAAAAATATAAAGCACTAGACTATACATGGAGTAATTTTCAAAGTTTTCATCACAGTTAAACCAAAACATTAAAAAAACAAAAGGATTCAAGGATAGGTCAGACAGAAGAGACAGTGAATATTTCTCCAAGAGGAAACTAGTGTGTTACAGATGTGATAGCATTAGTAATTTAGCTCACAATAAATTATGTCCCACTGTGGACAAAACATGCGCTAGGTGTTCCAAGAGAGGGTGATTCGCCATGGTATGCAAGTCCTCTAATAGAAAACCATCTAGAAAAGTGCACAATGTAGAATCAACAATGGAGGAAGCATTCTCATCCATTTAGGGAGATGAAATTCTTACTATAGTGGACATGAATGACTCCAGTTGCATTTGGGGAGTCAATTCGCAAGGATTAAATAGACCTCAGTGCTCTATAAATGTGAACAATATATGTGTCAAAATGTTAGCTGAGTCAGGGTCTACTTTTACTCTGATCAGTGAATCTGTTTGGATGGATTTGTTTTTAAAGCAAAATTTAAAGCTATCTAATATACATCCCAGTGGTTATGGCGGAAAGGCCATTGGTGTTGTTGGAGAATTTAACACAGATTTCGAGTTCAAAGGCAGTAGCTCTAAAGGCATTGTGTATGTTGCCAAAGATAAGGTGTGTCTCCTGGGATGGAGAGATCAGGGCAACCTTGGTATTGTACTTGATCCCAATAATGCTAAACAAGTAGTGTTAAAAAAAGATGTAGTCCACGTGCAGGCCATCAAAGGGAATTTGTGGGAAGAAAGGTACACGGATGTATTTAAGGAAGAATTAGGTCTCTTCAAGGGTTTTAAGCATACGATTAAGTTAATAAAAGGGACTTGACCCATGGTACACAAGGTCAGGAGAGTGCCTTTGGCATTGCAAGTCAATTTTAAAAAAGAATTGGACAAATTGTGCTCATGCAATGTCATAGAACCTATTGAGTCGTCTGATTGGGTGTCCCCTTTAGTTTTGGCCAAAAAGTCCAATGGCAATCTGTGCATTTGCGTGGACTTGCGCAACCTTAACGATAATATATGGATCGATCAACAACCCTTACCCAACATTACGCAGATGACATCCACTCTCAAAGGTGCCAGGTCCTTCAGTTTATTAGACATGTTGTCTGCTTATCTTCAAATTGAGTTGCATGCTGAATCAAGATACCACTTCATTTATTACTCCGGATGGTCTGTTTCAATTTAAATGCGTGCCCTTTAGTCTTGCCTCTGCTTCTGCTGTTTTTGAGAGAGTGGTAGCGAGCATGTTCAAGAGCATGTCTTGGGTAGTGGCTTTTTAGGACGACATTATGATATACTGAGAGACGCAAACCCAACATAACATAACGAAAGATTGAATTGTGTGTTATCTTTGTTAAGGCAAAAGAGTGTAATACTGGGCATTGAAAAATGCAGATTGAAGGTAACTACTCTGGACCACCTGGGATATAGACTATCTTCTGAAAGGGTGCAGCCTAAACAAGGTCTGGTAAAAGCTATTGAAGATTTCTGACAAAGATCAATTAAGGTCATTCATGGATCTCATTGAATTGTATGCCAGATTCATACCCAATTGTGCATCTAACACTTTACACATCAGGTTGTTACTCAAGAAGAATGTCCAGTTTTATTGGGATGATGAGTGCACTAAGGAGTTGGATTTACTCAAACATGAGGTGGCTCATGCCATTCCCCTCAAGGCGTTCAGAATGACTGATCAAACTATAATAATGACGCATGCTAGTCTAAAGGGCCTAGGTGCTGTACTCATGCAGCATTGAGATGGCAAGGATGAGGTGGTTGATTTCGTTTCTAGGAGTCTGCATGGCGCTGAAGCCTTGTATTACGTAATTGAACATGAAGCTCTTGCTTGCTGGTGGGGCATTACTCATTAAAAAAATTACCTGAATGGCTTTAAATTTGTTGTACATGTTGACCATAAACTTCTCAAAGAGTTGTTCATTCAAAGGGGTGGGGACAAAGCGACTCCAAGAATTACAAGGTGGGAGTATAGACTTATGGAACACAATTTCAGAGTTTAGTGTTTGCCTGGTAAGAGGAATCTCTTGGCTGATTGCTTGTATTGTCTGAACTCTGATTACAGTAATGCTGTGGTAACAGAGAATGAGTATGAAGATTTGGAATTGGTATGCAGTGTATTGGGTCACTCTGAAGATGCCATATCTGATCAAGAGTGGAGAGAAGCCTCTGAGCGCGATAAAAAATTTAAGGTAGTGGTAAGTATGTTAAATAAGGGGTGGTGAAATGAAATGAATGAGTTGAGTGTGTCAGCAAGTACAAGCATGGCTTAGACAAGCTATCAGTAGTGAACGGTTTGTTTTATAGGTCATCCCTGTAAGTAATACCTGATTTCATGAGAAACAAAGTACTTATCCTTGCTCACAAAGGTCACATCGGCATGCGTGCCATGAAGAGGAGAGTAAGGGAACATTTCTGGTGGCTGGCCTTGGACAACCAGGTGGAGAATTTTGTGGGAAATTGTATGAAGTGTGCGGTTAATGTCAAGTTACAAATAACTTCACCTTGTCCTGTGGAAGCCATCGAAGTTCCCAACAAACCCTGGGGCAAAGTAGCTATAGACATTATTGGTCCCTTGCTTGTCTGGTAGCGTGTCTGAGTAATGGTATAGTCTTCATGGATTTCCACAGTCGCTGGCCGTAAATCAAATGGGTGAAAACATCTGATTCCACCTCTATTATCAAGTTCCTTGAGTCATTGTTTGCCAAGGAAGGTATACTTGAAGAATTACTCACTGATAATGGCCCCCAATTTGTTTCATTATAGCTTGAACAATTTATACAGTCATTAGGTCTAAAGAATGTCAAAACTTCTCTTTATTATCCTAGAAGTAATAGCCTTGTTGAGCGCTTTACCAGGGTCATTAAACAAAATGTACAATGTCCAAGAGTGAGTGGTTTGAATTTCAAGGCAGAACTAAGTAAATTTCATTGGGCACGACTGTTAATTCTGACACTGGTGTGTCTCCTTTTGTCCAGCTAAGGGGGCGTGTTCTCACTTCCAAGTTGTTAAGGAGATGGATGGGTGGTGTTGAGTTAATGTTGCCTAGGCAGAAAATTGAGGAGGTTGGCAAAAGGTTGGCAAAAGAAGAACAGAACAAAAGATCAAACAAGATTAGGAGTGATGTCCAGATAGCTGAATGTCAGTATGGGGGCTATGGTAAGAGTGAAGTGTTCCAGGATCTTACCCAAAGGAGAACCCAAGTTTTCAGTTTTGAAGAAGGTTGTGAAGGTCAACAAAGGCGCTGTTAAATTGGATGATAGTGATAGAGCGTGGGCTCACCTGCTCGTTTTACCATACTCACCTGGGCCCATTAAATAATACACACTTTGAACAGGTAAACCTACGCTTAATCAGCAATTTAATATAACCATTTAGAATCTATACCAGTTATCTTACCAATCCTTGTCACCAGTACCTAGAGTCCTAAGGGATCAAGGGTGTTAGCATAATATGCAGCAAATAAACATTTACACTCATAAAATAACCACAGACTCGGGAAAAGTTTTAAACACTTTATCTATGTAATTTCTTAATTGTCAGAGTCCATACCAATTTGATTAAAGCGCATTCAATTAGAAAGTATATGATCAAGGCAAAATGATGTGAAAATATTATGAGACTTTCTTTAAGCATTGAAACATTGGAACGGTAAGAAAAGGGAAACAGTACAATAACATACCCACGCAACTTTATATTTACCTAGAATGGTGTGAAGACCAACCCTGGTCATGGGCTGGGAAAAAAGGACAGGACTCCCGATAGTTCAGGGGCCAACAGGACAGAACAGGGGTAGACCAGAATCAGGACAAGTATGGACCAAATTGGATCAGGACAGGATCACCGCAGGTTAGGACCGGCACCCACAGCTAAAGTGCAATGCCAGCGTCTCACCCCTCTCTGCAGCTAACAGTCAGACCCCGATTGTGTTATCGAACCTTCTCCCACACAACCCCGATTGGGTTATCGAACTCCTTCCCAGAACCCCGATTGGGTTATCTAATCTTCTGACAGAGTGCTCCACCAGCACCTCTGCTCTCGATCGCCTATTGAGTGCGTTGGGTCAGTGACAGGTCAGCTATTCGGACAAGTCGGACAATCTAACTAGCTAAGCCTACCTTAGTTATACCATTTTCCAGGGCAGTGTACCATCCCCCAATGTTGCAAATGAGTGTATTCCCTCAATTTGATTGGCCAAAAGACGAGGAGAGGTCACCACACCATACCAGTTATGAGGTCACTTGATTCAATAATGCAAATTATCTTCCCGCCCATAACTTTAGTTTTCCCATGCATTTTATTCCACCCAACAATTAATGTTCTAATCGTAAATACAATGTTAAACAAGTTATCAATCTTTCTTCCTCTCGAGAGGTAGCAGGGTGAGTTTCCCAGGCGCATCTTCAGGCAAGACTGTTGTTGGCATAGATTCAATGCCATAACTTGTAGACTCTTGAGAGCGCAGTCGCTGGACTCAAGATAGAGTAACTTTGTACTTGATTGGTCCAAACACGAGCTAATAGCAAAGTCAAAGAAGAACAGTTTTAGAACAAAGAATAAATGAATGCACTGTATACCACTTATCTCTTCTCCATTCCCATTACTTTATTTTTACTACAGCATTTGGAATTAGGCAAAACGAACAATTTAGTAAAAGCTGCAATGCAAGCATTAGAACATTATTATTATTATTGTTATTATATATGCTCTTATATAGCGCATGGCTACCCGGGGGCATCCCATCACTGAGGACGTGCGGTGTGGAACCGGTGGAGTTTTATGGGAAGAGCCATGTTTTCAGTTGTTTACGGAATGAGAGGTTGTTCATTTCCTGGCGGATGGAGAGAGGCAGGGAGTTCCAAAGTATAGAGGCATTGTAGGAGAAGAGACGTC
Organism: Lissotriton vulgaris; assembly: GCF_964263255.1. NCBI lineage: Eukaryota > Metazoa > Chordata > Amphibia > Caudata > Salamandridae > Lissotriton > Lissotriton vulgaris. Next base: position 21,947 of record NW_028242826.1, read on the forward strand.
CTCGGGTGCGGGGCCTCCTGATTCTAGGGACCTCGGCCAGATGTAAATCATTAGAGCGACGGCTCCCGGATGCTTTATGGGGTTTGATGAGGTTATTGAGGATTGGGGGACCTTTTCCCTGTAGGTTTTTGTGGGTGATGCAAAGAGCTTTAAAGTGAATTCGCTCTTGCATCGGGAGACAGTGGAGTGTTTTCAAGGTTAGTTTGGCTAAGGAGCGGTTTTTGGCACCTGTAAGTAGTCTCGCTGCAGCGTTTTGTACCACCTGAAGTTTGCAGATAGCTGAGGTGGGGGCTCCTAAATAAAGGGCATTTCCATAGTCCAGTCTTGAAAATGAGCTCCGTCTTGCCGCTATTGAGTTTAAGGTGTGACGTACTCATCCAACTGGCGACTTCTTTATGACAAGAGATCAGGTTTGTGGGGTCATGCTCTGCCTGGTTCAGTGCCACCACTAGCTGTGTGTTGTCAGCATAGCTTATAAACTGAATACCAAAGGGTGAGACTATTTCAGCCAGTGGGGACAGGTACACGTTAAAAAGGGTGGGGCTCAGGGAGAAGCCCTGGGGAACCCCACATTGCAGAGGTAGTGGGGGTGAATGGGTGCTGCCTTAAAACAACTGGAAGTATCTTCTTTAGAGGAATGACTCCACCCAGGAAAGGGCCCTTCCTGTTACTCCCAGTCTTTCGAGCCGGTGTATCAGGGAGCGGTGAATCACCGTATCGAAGGCTGCGCTGAGGTCTAGGAGGAGGATGGCTGCAGACCCTCCGGTGTCCAAGATCTTTCTGGACTCCTCCACCACCGCCACCAGTGCAGTCTCCGTGCCCTGGCCTGGACGAAAGCCCGTCTGGGAGTAATGAAGAAGTTTATGGGGTTCAAGGTAAGCGGAGAGTTGGCGGTTCACATATCTTTCCCCAACCTTACTGATGCCAATGAGAAGGGAAATGGGCCGATAGTTGGCAAACTCCCTGGGATCTAGATGGGGTTTCTTCAGTAGAGCTCTGACCATTGCGATCTTCCAGTCCTGGGGGACTAAGCCCGACTCAAGAGAGGTGTTAATTAGATTGACAATGGGAGGAGTTAAAATGGGCATGGCAGTCTTCAGAATGTGAAACGGGGCCGGGTCTAGAAGGTAGCCGCTCTTGATCATGTTAAAAAATGGGGAGGAGGAGTTCCTCCGTGAGTGGGATAAAGGATTCCGTCTTGGGGGGATTCTTCTGGGGTTTTAATCCGATCTGAACGGTGGGATGTTCATTATTGGCCGGTGGGAGGGCGTTCAGTATAAGCTGAATCTTTGTGAAGAAAAAAATCTGCTAGCTCCTCACAGCGATGGCCTGAGGGGTCGGGAGCCATGGGGGGATCTGGGACTTTCATGAGTTTTTTTACGATCCTAAAGATTTCTTTAGGTGCATTGGAGGAGGATGATATTTTTTCTTCATAGTAAGATGCCTGTGCCTTTTTAAGTGCGACTTTATATGTGATGATAGATGCCCTATAGTCGGATTTCTTATCCGTTAAGAAGTCTTTCCTTCATATTCTTTCTAGTCTTTTGCATCGTTGTTTTAGTTTACGGAGTTGAGGTGTGAACCAGGGGGAATTATTTGAGCCTGCTTTGTGTGTGATGGGTCTTCTAGATAGTACTATGTCTAATGAGTTCTCAATCCATATATTGAACTCTCGATTGGCTGTTATGGGGTCAGGGTGATGTAGAGGTATGGTGGCTTGCAGGTCCTGTGTCCAACCCTCTATACTTAATTTAGGCCAACGGCGGGCTTGAGTGCGGGAGATTAGCACGATCGGGCAAGGAGACACTGACTGCCATTCGAAGGGGATTAGGAAGTGGTCCGACCAGGGAAGAGGGACAGGTTTCTTTCCTTTTAGTTCTGTAATATTTGGGAAAATTGGGTCCAGGAGGTGCCCTTCAGTGTGAGTAGCTTGATGGACCTTAGCAGCATCTCATATGCTGCTAGGTCATGGGCAATGTCATTGGCTATTGTGTCCTGTGGGCTATCGAAATGCAGATTAAAGTCTCCTAGAAGATTAAAATTAGAGGAAGTACTGGCTAAATTTACCACTAATTCCATCAAGGAGCTGCAAAATTGTCCCAGGGCTTCCGGGGGGGGGTGGGGGGGGCGCGATGGGGGGCGGTATAAGAGAATGCTGACAAATGTGACTGAGGGTTGAGCGTGATGGAAAAGTTGGCATTTTCGCAATCTGAGAGGGGGTTGCCTAGAATGCGGCAAAGTAGGTGGTCTTTGTAGATAATGGCGATCCCTCCCCTTGGTTACCTATTCTATCGACACGCTGGATTAGATAGTCCAGGTCAAGTGCTTCTACTACATCTGGGTCTGAGCTAGGTGTCGAACAAGTTTCCGTAAGGAATAGCACATCAGGTGCGTTATCTTGTAGTAGCCTGGCGATTTCTGTGGCGTGTTTTGGCATGGATCTACAATTAAGCAGTGCCATGTTCCGCGGGTTCTCACCCTTCAAGTCATTTCCTGTTTTCAAAGAGAGTTCATGAGGGCAGTGGGAGCATTTTAGCTGCCTGTTCTCTAGAGTGATGGAATGTTTACATGTTGGGGTTGGGGTTTTTCTGATTTGAAGAAGACTGTCTCGTGAGTATTGGAGGGGAGCGGAGGAAAAAGGGGCAGGGGTTCTGGACCTAGGGCCCATGTCTGGCGTGGACAGGCGCAGCCGGGCTTGCCTTTGGCGTGCCGCTGGCGCACCCGCTGCGCGCTCCACTCTGCATGCCTTTTATGGGTCACTCGATAAACAACTAGACTGCCAACTGGCACTTGCTTCCCTCCACACAATCGGGATTAGGACCCGTGGTGGACCGGGGAAGTGAGCCGGAAGTAGGATGGAAGACCTCGCAAATCAGGTATTCCTTGCAGTTTTGTTAAAAAATATTGGCGCGGTGTGTGCACAGAAGATTAGGTGGTGACAATATTAAAAACGGTGTCTATGAGCAGCAAGCGTCAGCAACTAGCGCTGGGCAGTGTTAGCAACAACAATACAGCTACCTCAAATGCGTCCGCTGCGCACTCCGCTCTGCTTGCCTTTATGGGTCACTCGATAAACAACTAGACTGCCAACTGGCGCTTTCTTTCCTCCACACAATCGGGATTAGGACCCGCGGTGGACCGCGGAAGTGAGCCGGAAGTAGGATGGAAGACGTGAAAACGTAGAGCAGCCATCGTTAGTTCTAGTGCGCAGAAGTAAAGTTTTCCCACCAAAGCAGAAAGTACGTCATGTCACGTGAGTGTGACAGACGCATGCGCAGAAAAGTTCCCACGTTGCGGCGGCCATTTTAAGATTCCTCGAATTACTGTTAGTAAGAAGCACATTGTCAAGCTTCCCCAGCTTACTAGACATGTTGAAGTGAGCCGTAAAGTATTATATATTATTTCGAGAGTATTGAGTCCGAGCAAGTCTCTTTACGAGCGAAACCTTGCTCGATCAATAGTAAGTGGTGGAATAAAGGAAACGTTGCTCTGTCACAGATGGGTTTGAAGGTCCAAAGAACCTAGTTGCGTAGAAGTTCCTAAAAAGGCTTTTGTCACAACTTATTCATTGTTGTCCGGGTCCATTAGATTACCTTTTAAATACTGGGACTATGTTGTGTGACATTTTTCTACGTTTATTAATTATCACAATGTATAATTTTATTTTGTTTCATTTTCCTAGTCTTGATGTTATTTCTTCCTTTTTAGATATTAGAGTGTTTATATCCATATTTTTACTTGTTCATAAATGTTTCATTGTGTAAAGGGAAGAGATGTGGTGGGTTCTCATTTCATTCTCTGGATGTGTGGAATTCCTGGTCGAGTGAATGGAGAGAACTTAGCGAAGCGGGGGTTCAGGAGATGACGGTTGAAGGAGGTCGGAAGAGGAGCTGTTTCAATGTCCTTTTGACTACCAATAAAGTTACTTATCCTACCTTGGCCTACGCATGCTTATAAAATACTTGTCAGTATTCTACATGAACTTATAAATATGGAATTAGACATAGGACTAGTCAGGTTGGAGATTCTGGAGAATGAAGCAATGGTAACTGAAACAACTCAAAAACTAGAATGCTTATATGACTCCTACCTGCACTTTTCAATCACCTCCTGATTCAATGACACTCCTGGAGCACAAGGTTTTGAGACAATATTTAAGCATTTAGAAAACACAGGGCGGATGCAGGTCAATGTCTCATTGGTTGTAGATCACTGTGTAGTACTAGTTTGCACTCATTTATGAATCACATTTGGTATTTTGTTCCCTTTCAGCTCCTTCACATTCAGGAAATCCATATGCCGTCTCCATTATTGTCTATGTTATTGTTTGTTATATCCTTAGGTGCTCTTTCACTTGTTCCCTCAGTTCCTGTTCAGTCCGGTTTCTAGTGGCGCTCTGCCTTCCTCCTGGTTACCTGGTCTGTAAGGAGTTTGTAACAGCAACATCGGCTGCTGAAACAGGTTAGCCTGTTGTGCTAAAATGTTGGAAAATAAATTAGATCAAACGTCTAGAGATCTTATGGAAATGTTGGAGAAGCAAGTAGAAACCAAAAAACCAAGAAACCAAAAACGCTGAATTATGTGTTGAGATAGATTTAGTTTCCCAACTAAAATGACGTTTTGAGCAAGTCTCAGGAAGACGTTCAAAGAAAGACAAAGTTAAAATTTGGCTACAGATTAGGTATGATATACACCAATACCAAAACATATGATGAATCCATTAACCACATGCGCGCTAGCGTTATTCTGGAGCTATGCTGAGATTTTAAAAAACCCATTGTTCATGACGAGCTGGGCTCGTCATCAGTGTTTGAGGAGGCTACACCATGACGAGCCCAGCTCGTCATGAGCCTGGAAGGGGTTAATAACATCAGCAACAAAAACATACTCTAAAGAGAATTATGGCATTAGTAGAATTGACTCAGATAACTTCTGCAGTGGCTCAGAAGGAGACGTTGGCTCGGGTGATTATAGACAACAAAGAACAAGCGCATCATTTTTTAAGGAAAATGGCTACACCCTAGAACAAGAAAGATCAGAAAGGTCAGCAAAACTGTCTAGACAGAAAAGAGGAGTGAGAAAGAGAATGGAAAGAAGATGAAGATGACATACAGGGAGGGGGAGACTCAAACTCAAATAGAGAACAAATCAAATAGAGAATATACTTCTCAATTGATTGAGTAGAAGTTTGGCACTGTCAGAAATATTGCTTTTAAATAAAAGTCAGATCAGAAAGGTCAGAAACATTGGCCAGAAAGAAAAGAGAAGGGAGAAAGAGGATGGATGGAAGAACTTGACATACGGGGTGAAAACTCAAATGCAACTATGGATGCAACAAAGGAAATATAGACTGTAGTTATTAATCTATTGAGTAGCACACTCAGAAATATAGCTCTTAGATAAAGGTGTATCCTTTTCCCCCAATAGAACATTTTTATCTATTAGAGACAAAAGTGGATCTATATAGATTCATCAGAAAATTACAGTTCAAAGATTATTTTCAGTGAAACCTCAGAAACACAAACCAAAGCAGATTACCGCGAACATATTGGATGTAACAATTAAGTATATGGAAGACATACAGTTATTATGCAGTTTGAAGAATGACACTGTACTGAATTGAGATCAATTGCTTAATTAATGCAAAGTGAAACTATACATTTAAATAATAGTGGGTTGAAGGAAACATCTATTTATTTCTCAACTATCCAGTGACAATGTGCCAACTGTATTCTACTCTCTTGTAAATAATGATTTGCATAATTTCAGTTGATGTGAGAACACGGGAAATCTCTGCAATGAAGAAAGGACAGCATTATATGACTTACAAAGTGATCTCTCCTTACTGTAAGAAAGATACTCAAAGTAGGAAAAGTAGCTGTGATTGGCTAAACTCTATATAACATAAGGAAGCATTAAGACAATTCAAGACAGGGACAGATTATATGATAACCATAATGGATATTTTGATTAATGCAACTCTGTAACTACATAAAATGTTAGAAAAATAGCTCATGATTAATGTACTTAGTTATTAGGAAAATGTATTTCTGTATTAAAGACACCTATTATTCAGGTCATATATTTTTTACCAATCCCCCTTGCAGCCCCATCATCTCAAAGACTGGTTCACTTACAGAGAGAGAGAGTAGCAAAATACTAGACATCTACTTGGCCTCACTAGTACTGGAATTACACTCATATGTTAAAGATGCAAAGAAAGTGATGAGCAGATTATAAAATGCAGCATGGGAATGAGGCATGGGAAAGTAGCTTTATATAGGTGATGATGGATGTGAAAAGCCTTAAAAAATGTATAAACCATCATAAAGGTGTTTAAACATTGTTGTGTTATAGCTTACTTGTTAAGAGAATATACAACATAAAAGCCTCTTGGCCCTGGATCGTGAGAGGTAGCTGTAATAAAAATAATTAGCTATAGGCTTATCAAAACAGCCAATTTTTCAAGTTTATACAGAAACCCACATCGTTCTTTATAGATCTCACCCCAAGGGTGAAGGGCTTGCAAATGTGGGGAGAAGTTACAGAAAACCTGGCCAGGCCCAGCCTCTTCCTTTTACTTCTAGAAACAGTCATTACATCTAGGTGGCTGATCTAAGTTGACGATTAGGGGTGTAATGCTAAATTCTAGAAGAAATAAATGCTGGCCTTTTACCATGAAGGGATTTGAAGACTAAAGACTGAAGCCTGTTTTGAAGATAGAGCTCTGTACTACAGGGAGCCAACATAGTTTTTCCATCCTGGGTTTGGTTTGGCAATATCTAGGCTGTGGAAAGATCAACCGAGCTGCTTGATTTTGTCCTGATTGCAGTCTGTGAGTGAAAACGATTTAAAACCATCTCTCTGCTAAGTCAGCCAGTCATTTAAATCATGTTGAAATTATTTTATAATACACTTATTTTTTCTGGAAAACAACTTCCTTTATCATAACAATCTGTATCAAGAAAAGAGTGGAACAGTAATGGGGAGCAGGCTTGCTCCTCTTATGGTAACCTCTTCATGGAGTGGTTTGAGAGGGTGCACTCTTGGAGTGAGTCCCTCTCTGTTGGATTCAAAGTAATTGTACATGGATGTGATTTATTGATGATGTAGCATTCCTTTGGGACTGGTCTCCGTCAGAGCTTACACTATATACATCACATAAATGCTTACACACCCAGAGGTAGCATGCCTCATCACTGGGCTACTCCTCACACTTGCATTAAGCAGAATCCAAACATAGGTTGCAGCCCTCTTCAGAGGTCTTTGAAGAATGCAACAAAGAGGGTCCTTATGATAGTGGTATGGGTGAGGCGTGATGAATAATGCAGTGGGAAGAGAAGTGATAAGGGAGGTGAGATTATACCTATGTCTTTGTAACTTGAAACTATATTTTACATCCCAACAGGCTAAGTTAAAAATTCCAAGGGCCTCATTTATAAGGGATTAGCACAGCACGGTGCCGCAAGCCATTTGGCTGCACCACGCTGCGTTAATTTTGAAGCACAGATAGGAGCTCACATAGAAGTCAAAAAACGTCGGACCATATTATCAAGAAAGGGCGATAATTATCGCCGCTTTTATCAGCAGGAAACTGCTGCTAAAACGATGATAATGAGCTTGATAATATGCCCTTGTGAATTCCTGTTAGACCTGGCACCTTGGCGTGAGTTTCCCTTCCACTTTTTGCTGATGTGCCTCAGATGTTTTGCTGTTGTTCGATGCTCAGGGCACTGCGCCACGGCTGACCCATGCCGCAGTGCAAGTGCTCCCAATGTAAAGTGTATGTGTAATTGATTTCCACGATTGGATTATTTGGTTTACTGTCAGTCCCCAGTAAAGTGCACGAGGCGTGCCGGGGCTTGTAGATACAAATGCCGCTAGTGGGCCTGCAGCGCTGGTTGCGCCACCCAGAGAAGCGGCCTCGTAAGATATGTCTTAGGTCCGCCATTGCTGACCCTGCGTACAGTCCCGTACTGTCACGCTGACTGTGCAAGTGCCCACACTCGCCAGTCCCGGAAACCTTCCCTCACCTTCATATCAGTCACCCCTTTGGTAGGCCTACGGGCAGGGTGCATTGTAAGCGTAAGGTAGGACAAGCCTAGAGTGTGGCATGTCCTAGTAGTGAATTACCGCCCTTTCTCGTTCTTCACTATTGAAGGGGTACCTGTTCTCTTAGGCCAGATGAGCTGTCAGAGCTATTACCCGCTATAGTCCCGGCAGGCTCAGGGAACACGGTAGCAGGTAGAGTTTAGCATGCCCAAACTCAGAATAATAAAATACTTCCTTTAGTAAGGTTTATTTTAATATCCTCTGTTTGCAAATGCTACTTTTAGAAAGTTAGCCTTTGCTCGCCTAACTGTTCAGCCCGCCTCTGCCAGGATGGGTTTGTGTGAGTGACAGGGCTGGGAGATTCCCGGGGGATAGTCGGGTGCTCCAGGTGGTGAATGGGGTGCTTACACCAGAATGGGTGGGCGGAGTAGTCCTTGACTCTGAATAGGGTTGTGCTCCACCACCACAATGCTGGCTCCACCTCCTGCGGAGCGTCTGATGTCTCTGCCCTGCACCCTGAAAGAAGACGGCAGCGTCCTGTCAACAAAGTACTTCAGAACCGGGTTGAACTAGGCTCAGGCCCCCTGGCCTGCAAAGACAAAAGAAATGCAGTATAAATATAGGAGCTCCGCTCCTTACAAATCAGATCCAGTTTTGACCACGACGAACCTCTGCCTGACTAGAAGGACCAAGAGAGGCTGAAGGAAGGAAACCAGTCTGTATCCTGTAAGACTGGCCTGCAGTGGTGCCTTGCTGAGAACGGAGAGGAAAGGACCAGATAGGACTTTGTAGACTTGTGCCTGAAACGATCTCCAAGGGCTTGATCGAGAGCTTGCCCCCTGAACGGAACCCCAGGACCATTGGGTTCTATCTGCTTGTGCCCGTTTGCTGTTGGGCCTCAGTTCTTATTGCCTCACCAGAGTTGTGACTCGGGTGCCTTCGCCCTCTCCCAGGTCGTGACAGCTCGGAGCTTGGTCGCCCGCCGTAGAGAGCCCCGCTCATCCCTGAGTCGCTCTCCGCTTCAGTGCTGGGCCGCCTGCTCTCCTATCACCTCGCCGCTTACGGAGCGAGCTTCGCACCTCTCATCTTCTCCAGCCGGAATCTGCACATAGAGCATCTCATAGCCTCGGACGGCCCGTACGTCGTAACGTACCCGACTGTCTCGCTTTGCGCTCCTGCATACCAAGGCTCGTGCCGCACGTCAAGAAAGGCCTCCCTGTACCGTGGTACCGGAAGCCTGGTGCTGCACCCGTCTGCCCGAGAACTCGACGCCCCTCAACAGATCCACGAGTCAGACCCGGCGTGCTAAGAAGTGGTACGCCCCACAGGCCTGAACGGCGCCTCGCCCCGTGAGCTGCACCGATCCCGGATCGCCGCAATCCTCCACAGTCTAGCTCCTTCACCTCGCTCCTCGAGGGGGATTGAGCCGGAGAGATCCTCTGGAGAACCGTCAGCCTCATTCGGGGTCCGTCCTCACAAGTAGCCGCGCCTGAAACGCCTCGGACTTCCACCAGCAAGGTACACTTGAACTCCGTCTCGAGTTCATAACGGATCCAGGGTCCGCAACATTCTTATTTCCCTGTCATCGTACCTTGGTAAACAACGAACACTGAAAGACTAAGTTTGCCTATTGTAATCTGGTGACCTCAATTTACTAAACGTTATTCTGGTCTTGTGATAATCCTGCTTGAATCTATCTTTTATATAAAGTATACGTATTTTTGATACAATCATACAACTGGTGTCCATTTGTGGTGGGTCAGTGGGTTTACTGTGTGTGATCATGAATGCTTAACTTACTATCGCCCTGAGGATTAGCCTTGTCTGCTCGCGCCGCACTACCTAGAGGGTGAATAGGGGTTATTCGCAGGAGTAGTTCCCTTGCCCTGACTTGGAGCTGAGGGTCCTTGCTTGTCACAAGTGCATACCTGTGCCAACCAGAGACCTCCGGTTCCAACAATTCCCATAGAAGCCAGGTTGGTGTTAACTTGGGCTTCTATGGGAATTCAAAAGGGCATATTATCAAGCTCATTATCGCCCTTTAGCGGCAGTTTCCTGCCTACAAATGCGGCGATAATGTATCGTCCTTTCTTGATAATACAGCCCATAATTTTCTAAAAATGATTGTTTATGTGCAGAAAGGGATGCTTTCCTGCACAAACTGCACAAAAACAATCACAAGAGGTGATTTCCTTGTTCTATGTGTGCTGCAGAATGCAGCATGCATAGAAAGAGGAAAAAAGAGGAGCAATGTAAACATTTCTCCTTGTTGTGCCTCGTTATGCCTACCCTGGGATGGCGTAGCATTCTGACGCATTTCCAGGTTTAAGAATTCTCGTAATTCTGGAAATGCGGCAGAATACATCAGTGTTGCATGGGAACACCCACAGCAACACCCATGTCACACCCCTTTCAGGCAAAGTGTTGTGTGAGAAGGGGCCATACTTACAAGGACACGAAAAGGCAAGTATAGTGGCTTTACATGTCCTTGTAAATATCGGGTAGCAGGTTGCGCTGCCAGTGCATCACAAAAAGTGATGCACTGGTGGTGCAAGGGACTTGTAAATAAGCCCCCAAAGGTTTTGAATTCACCCTGAAAGAGTGGTTGTCATGTTTCTGTCTCAGGCTAATCTCCTCTAAGAGTTAGAGTAGAACTTGTACTATATCACTTTCTGAATGATAACCCTTAAAATGTAGAATCCTTTGTATAATAATGGAAAGCTTCACGCTCTAGGTCTAGAGATTCATATTAGGGACAGTGTGATCCGGGGTAAACTTTTTAGGGAACCAACATCTCATAATAGTGCCCTTCACTGCAGTTCAGGACACCCCAAAAAATTAAAAAATAAAATGTTTGCTGAGAACCTGAGATCAAGTAAGAAATTTAGTAGGTGTAAAGTGCATGGAAATGAGGAATATAATGTGTTCAATCAGTCCCTCAAAAAAGTGTACCCCCCCAAAAAATCAAAGAATAGTACACATAAAATATCAAGGGGGCCCTTTATAAAGATAAACCAAACATAAAACCAAACCAAATGTAAAGATACACCATTCCTCAAAAGAGTGTCCCCCCAAACAATCTTTGAAAAATCAAAGAATAGTACGTAGAAAATATCAAGGATACCCTTTATAAGATAACCCAAACATGAAGAAACCCCACGAGGGAAACATTAAAATGATAACTGAATTCATTGTAGAAAACAACTCAACTTTTAAAAATTCTACAATCATTGGAATATTTTTTAATCTGCCTAGAGAATCAGTAAAGTTATTGGAGACAATCCAAAAATCATATTTAGGCAGGCTAGAACATTACAGGGCATAATAAGTGCTAGAAATAAAATTTTATCTGCTAATAAGCTTCCAATATCACCTGGTTACCACGTAGTCCTTTGGGCTCACGTACATACGGAGAGACAGGAGTACTGGAGAGGGGTGGTTACTAGGGTTATGTCCCCTGTGTTGTCACCAGAGGTCCCCATGGATGCAAAATGGCTTCTGCTAACAATCTAAGGGGAGGAAACCTGGCCCAAATATCAGATCCAGCTGATACTAGCTGCAGGGGTAGCCAGGCAAAATATATCAAGAGCGTGGGGCAGTCTGGATCTACCCAATCTAACGAACTACAAAGCCTATCTAGACTGGTGCCTGAAGGCAGAAAACATTGTCTATCAAAGCCGGGGCTCTCCCAGGAAGTGGGAAAAGGTTTGGGGTACTTGGCAGTCCTACATGGGGTATCACCAGGAAAGTTTTAAGACCTATGGGGACGATGACTCTAAATGCAGAAGGGAGAGTGGGCAAATACCATACTATATGTGTTAGATTGTAAAAACGCCCCTACAGTTCCGATTGATTTTCTGCTTTGAGATATTGTAATTTTTCACATTCTATCTATGTGCTTTGATATCCACCATGTCCTGATGTAAGCTTTTCTGTAATGAGCATAATTTCAATAAAAAGAGTACAAAAATAAAAAAAAGATGGCAAGAGCATATATGAGCTAATTAGAATGATGACTAGGCACTGGCACATCATTTTAAATTGTAACTTAACAAAGACTGGTTGAAAGATGTAGGGATATGGGGCATAAAACACATATCTCAAGGATACATGGTGCAGTGCTTAATTTGTAAAAAAATAAGTGCAGGTGCTGACAATTTTGCCAAGGAGGCCACAGCTCACTTCTTCCTCCGGTGAGCCCCACTTTCATCACTCTCACTGCCTCAGTCTCTGTCGTCTAACCTTGATCTGTTGTCTGTCCCCTATGTCTTTGCTCTAAGAGTCTATCTTCTAGCCTCTCTAATTGTTTTCTATCATCTTTGTCACACCTGGTGTGTTACCTTATTCCCTGCATTTCTGATTTGCCCTCTATTCATTCTACCCCAGCCCTCTTTCCTCTTAACTTTTATCCATGCTCTGCTCTCTCTCCCCTCGATCTTGGCTCTTTAAGATCACTCTTCTAGCAGTGATTAGCTGTGTCTCCGTTTTATCATTTGTTTGCTTTTTTTTCCTCTGTCCTGTGCTCTACATCCTTTCATTCTATCTTCTCTCTTCTTAATGCTCTCTTCTTCACATCATGGCTGCTTTCTTTGTATCTGATTTGCTCTCCTTTTCTTCTACTTAGCTCCGTCTTATCTCTTTCCTCTCCTGTTGATTCTTTATCCTCTTTACTCCTGCTCTCTCTCATCTATAACACTGCTGCCTGTGACCCTGTTGTGAGTCGGTACATGTCCCTGCTATTTTTTTTTTTTTTGAACAGATTTTATTGGTAGCATGACAAAAATATAGTGCGTAATGCTCTGAACACCAGAGACAATCACTGGGGCAAATGATCAATAGCACATCATGCAAACATTTTCTTAGGCGATACGTCAGAAGGAAATTGTAAACAAAGAAATGTCCAATAGTAAACCCCTCTGCCCCTATCCACCCCCCTCAACTAGCGTGCTGCTGCCTACTCCGTCCGTGCCATGCCAAACGCTGCATATTTTAAGCCAGAGCAAAGGCCGTAGGGCCATCAATCGTACTATAGGGCCTCCTCCTCTGCGGGTGGGTCCAATTCCAGGCCCCGGTAGTCCGCCCACCTCTTCCAAATTTTATAGTGCTTGAGGGGGCATCCCCGTGCGACATAGACAGGCTGCTCCAGACCCATACAATAATCCATACCATTCTGCCAGGCTGTGACAGTGGGGGCACGAGGTGCCTTCCAGGATCTCGCTATGTCCCTTTTGGCCAGAGTCAGACCCAGAAGTAGTAAGTGACGCTTATATCTATTGCCCCCAATTCCAGCTAGAACATGAAGGAGAGCCAGTTTGGGGTCCCTCTGCAACTCCCAGGCCAGCACCTCACTCAAACACCGGAACACTCTGTCCCAAAACCTCTGAAGAGCCCCACAGCCCCACACTGTATGCAGTAGCGGGCCCACCTCAGAGTTGCATCTAAGACATGTCGGGATGCAATCAATCCCGCCCTCCACAAGCACTGTCTAGTGTAATATGTACGGTGGAGGTATCTGAACTGTATCAGTCGCAAGTGCTTGGAGACGGCCGCACCCCTGGGCCCCTCCAGGGCCCCAACCCAGTCTTCCTCGTCAAGCTCTTCAACATCCCACTCCCATTGGGACCTAAGGTGGGCAAGATCTGACCCGCTATGGTGCACCAGCATCTGGTAGATACGGGAGATCTTTTTGTCCGGCAATTCCCCCATAAAGACCTTGGCCTCAATGGGACTGAACTCCGGCAGGTCTTCCACGTCACGGATGTACGGGGCAAGAACATGCCGGAACTGAAGGTACCTATAGAATTGGGTATGTGGCATGTCAAACTCCTCCCGCAGCATAGCAAAAAATTTGAGCATTCCCCCAGACATAACGTCTCCAAGTGTGGAAATACCTATCATGCCCCATTGCCTAAAGCCCACCAGGGCCGCCAGTTGCGGCAATCTACCATTCTGCCACAGCGGAGTCTCCAGGGTCAGGACATTCCACCACCCCACCCTGCGCAGGGCCTGCCACCAGATCTGGAAAACCACGCGTGTGGCGGACGGCAACGATCCCCGGAGGGGCGCCGAGTACAACAGCATATGTAGGGAGGCAGAGCCCATAAGGTATCGCTCCACCGCGTATGCAGGATCCCCCCTGTCCGTGTACCACCAGTCGTTGAGTACAAGGAGGTGCGATGCTTGATAATATGATAATAAGTCAGATGTGGCAAGACCCCCTGTGTAGGTGGAGCGGAAGCACGTCCGCAGCGCAACTCGTGCCGCGCCTCCTTCCCACAAGAAGCTGCTCAATGCCGCATTCAGGCGTCGAAACCAAGTGTGCGGGACCAACGCCGGGTGGTTCTGCAGTTGGTACAGTAAACGTGGGAGCGCGACCATCTTAAAGATGGCAGATCTACCCTGAATGGACAGCGGCATTCTGGCTCACACCTTGATATCCTCTTGCGTACGATCCCAAACCGGGGCGATGTTGCGCTCCAGGGCCACCGCGGCATCCTCCGTGAGGTATACCCCGAGATACTTCACCCCTTCAGCCGTCACCTGCAGCCCGTCGGCCCACTCACCCAGAGGATGCGGACCCCCTAGAGTCCAGAGTGTGGACTTCCCGGGGTTCATATAGAACCCTGAGGTTTCTCCAAAAATTTGTAGGATCCGCAAGATACGAGGCCCGGAGCGATCCAAGTCGGAAAGAAAAAATAGCACATCGTCGGCGTATAGGGCTATTCTATCCGCCACCCCCGGTGACCACTGGAAGCCCCTCACCTGGGCGTCGATTCGCACCCACGCCGCCAGGGGCTCCATTGCGAGCGCAAAAAGGTATGGGGAGAGGGGGCACCCCTGTCTCGTTCCCCTCTGGATTCGGAATGAGCGGGAGACACCCCCGCCGACGCGGACAGCCGCCGTCAGGTCAGTATAGAGGAGGCGTATATAGGCCAGGAAATGGGGACCCAGATTCAGTCGACCCAGGAGAGCAAACAGGTACGTCCAGCTCAGGGAGTCAAACGCCCTATCCATGTCAGCCAGCAGTAGCGCTACTCTCTCTTCCATCCCCGCCAGGCCGAGATCGCCACCTGGGCTCGCCTAATGTTATGCCTAGTGGCCCGCTGGGGCATGAAGCCGGCCTGGTCCTGGGTGTACCAAGTCCGTAATGTGCGTTTTGAGCCTGTTGGCGAGGGCCTTCGCCAATATCTTGGCCTTGGTATTGAGAAGGGAGATAGGCCTGTAGGACTCGTGTTTCTCCGGGGGGCGACCTGGTTTCAAGAAGACTACCACCTCTGCATGTCGCCAGTCAGGAGGCAGCAGGCCTCTCTCCCGGGCATCCTCAATAACCGGCCGAAAGTGGGGCGTCAACTGGGTCGCAAAGTGCCTAAAGAATTCGCAGGGGAACCCGTTCGGGCCCGGCGCCTTGCCCGGATTCAACTCGCCCAGGGCAGTGGCCAGTTCTTCGTCCGTCAGAGGCCGGTCCAGCAGGTCGCGGACCTCATCCGACACGGCCCGTGGCGGAAGGTCATCAATAAATCGCTGCACCATGTCAGCCACCAGGCACTCCTGGGGCGCATATAGGGACTTGTAATAGGAGGCGAAGCTGCCCGCAATCGCTCCAGGCTCCAACAGTGGCTCCCCATCAGGGGTGACAATCTGAGGCAGAGGCTGTGCATGTCTAATGCCCTGACACAGGCGATGCAGCATTTTGCACGACTTATCGCCCCATTGATAAATGCGGCTCTGAGTGGCCAGCCTAGCCTGGCGGGCCTCATCTAATAAGATCGAGGTATATTGCTGTTGTGCCAGTAATAGTCTTCGCCTGAGCAGCGTGCCATCTTCGTCCCGACTCCTACGCTCCAGGTCCTCCAATTCCGCTTCCCGCCGCACCAGGTCCTTACGCTTTTCCTTCCGCGCCGCTGAGCACCAAGAGATATCAATCCCCCTCAAAGTGGGTTTCATGGCCTCCCACAAGGTCGCAGGGGATGCCACCGAGTCGACATTGGCGGACAGGAAGTGAGCTATTTCACGGGTAATATGGGCGCGGTACGAAGGCTGAGTCAACTGCCAGGGCGACAGTCGCCATCTGAACGGCTGTCTAGGACGCCCAGTGTCAACCACCACAGAAATCGGAGAGTGGTCAGATAGTGCCCCTGGCAAAATGTCAGCGGACATGAGCCTACCCGCCATTGCTCGCGGGAGAAAAATGTAGTCCAAGCGCGAGAACGAGTCGCGCGCGGAAGAGAAGTAAGTAAAGTCCCTACGCGCCCCGTGCTTGTACCTCCAGGAGTCAATCCAGTCCAGCCCCGTGACCATTGCCCGCAGACGCGATGCTTGCCCCTCCCCTCCCACCACCCTGCCTGCAGCACCCCGCCATCTGTCGCAGGAGACATTCATGACATAATTCCAGTCCCCCCCAACAATTGACAATGCTGTCGGCATATCGACCCAGAGGTACATCAACTTCTCCACCAGGGCCCATTGCAGCGGGGGCGGAGCATATACACTACCAAGAACAATCATCTCACCACCTATCTCGACCTGCACAAAGATATACCTGCCCTGCGAGTCCTGCCACGTGCGCCTATGTGTAAATGGAACCCTCCGATGAATCAGTATGGCCACCCCCCGGGACCCTCTCACGAAACCTGCATGATATGTCTGTGTAAAGCCATTGCGCTGGAGGCATAACGCCTTCGTGCCTAATAAATGGGTTTCTTGAAGGAGCAAGATGTCGGTTCCCCTGCCTTTGGCCCAAGCGAACACTGCCCCTCTCTTCACCTTATCTAGCATTCCTCTCACATTCCAGCTCAGTATTCTAGTCCCACCCGGACCTACCCGAGGGCCCCCAGCATCAGACGACATTGGTGTTTCGGCATAGAAATCATACAAGCCATAACGCAGGCACCAGCAGCAATGCTCATAACGGATCGGACGCAGCACAACCCCCAAGACCCCACCCCAGAACCAAGTCAAACTCACACCCCAACAAATCCCCCTCCACCTCCACCCCGCACCTCTCAAACATGGAAGCACCTGTCGCGGTCAGGGAGTGGTCCCGGCCCCAACGGGGAGCCAGGGAGCACCCCTTCCAATGGATCCCCACAGCACAGCCCATGTCAAACTAGGCTGTGGCCCCTTCCCAACTCTGAGTAAGCGTGGCTTCCAGCCAAGCTAAGACACCCTGGTCAACAAAAAGGGAACAAGCAATCAAGAGAGCAAGAGTCCATGTCTCCCAACAGTCAGGGCACATCCCCGGAAGCATTCTGCGTGGCCTCATCGTTGCGCGTGCTGGACCGTGACTTCGAGCTGCGGTGTGAACGGGACCTGCCCCAGCGCCTCTGCTGACCGCCCGGACCCCTGTCGGAGGGCCCCCCAGTCGAGGAATCCGATTCACCACCCCTGGCAGTATTGACGCGCACCTTGACCGTCTCATCTGTCCATTGGAAAACGGCCTCCGGGGTATCAAAGAAAAGGGTACGGGACTGGAAGACAACCCGCAGTCGCGCCGGATACAGAAGGGCATACGGCAGCTTCAGGCCCCGAAGGCGGGCCTTGGCCGCTGTGAAGGACTGTCTCTGCTGTTGCAACAATCTCGTGTAGTCCGGGAAGATAAGGGTAGGTGAGTTCTCATACACGAGCTGATCCTTTGCCCTCACCTGTTTCAGGATAGCGTCTCTGTCGGCATAGTTGAGCAATTTGGCGATCATGGGGCGCGGGCGTTCCCCCACCGGGGGCTTCTGCGTCAACGCTCGATGAGCCCGCTCCACCACGAAGCAACGAGAGAGGGAATCGGCCGGCATCCACCCTTCCAGCCACTGTGTCAGAAAGCGCTCGGCGTTACCCTTCTCACAGTCTTCTGGAAAGCCCAGGAAGCGAAGATTACTGCGCCTGGCACGTCCCTCCGCCTCCTCTGCTCTCGCCACTAGGCCCTGTTGTGTCCGCTCAAGTGCCACAACCCTCTTCTTTAGGGTGGTCATGTCGTCCTCCACGGCCGAGATGCGCGTCTCCGCTCCAGTTATGCGCTCCACAGCGTTGCGCAGGTCTTGTCGAAGGAGCATAACGTCTGCGCCAACCGCCCCAATCTTGGCATCTAGGGCGTCTCTGGACTGCGTGATTGCGGCCAGGAGAGCCGCATTGTCAGGCGCCGGTGGCTGCGGCCCCTTGGCACCCGCAGCCTCGGTGAACTTGTCGATCGGGCCCTGTTTGCCCTGACTTCCACTGCCACCCCGCGTCATTATGGACCGATGTATGGGCCCCACTCGGCCGTCCGCAGCCCACACCCCTCCATTGTAGGTCAGGATTCCCACCCTATGGTCAGGCGGCAACTGCCTTGCCCCCAGTCAGAGCCCAATTGCGGCAGGAGAACGCGGGGTGGGAAGGGGGGAGAGCAGGGGGCCCCCTCCACGCCAAGCACTCCACAAATGTCCGGCCCGAGGTCCGAGTCGACCCCCGATGCGCCGTGGGGTCTCCGGTCACCCCGGTGGTCCCACTATCTGGGCACTCAAAGTCCACTGCAGCTGTCCGTGAGCACAGGCCCCGTCCACCTCCCAGCCGGGCTAGAGGCTCCCCGGTGACGCGGGAACCCACCGTGCAGGGAGACAGGCAGATGTGGGCCCCGGGGCCCGATGCGACCCCCGATCCGCGGAGCAGCACCACACCTCCGCCACCTGTCCACCCCGGGGTCCCCCTCTGACCTTTGCTTGTTGCAGCCTTACAGCTGATCCCTGGTAGGTGGTCCCCAAGGAAGCGCCGGTCTCCAGGGCCGGCAACCCGATCTCCCGCAGGCAAGATGGCAGCCGCACCCTCGATCCTCCCGGCCCTCGGGATCTGCCAGGCCAGCCCCGCAGCCACCACTCGCAGAGTTATTGTCCCTCTGGGGCCGCCCCTCTCAAGTCCGGGGGCCGCCTCCACACCGCCGCGCCAACACTAGCGATGCACTCGGAGCCGGCGCTCAGGATCTCCTCACACCGCCCCGCTCACTCGGCGGGCTACTGCAGCAATCGAGGCCCCGGCTTCTCGGGCCTCACCATGCTGCCCAGCTCGCCACCTCTCCCCGGGGCGCTGCGCCGTCCGATGACACCGCGCGGGCGGCTCCGGCAGCGGCAACAGGGGGACCCGATGTCAGGGGGGCAGGATGTAAGCAACAGGATGGTGTGCGGCTGGTCGGTGCTCCGGCTCTAGACGACCGCCATGTCCGCTGGCTAGGCCACGCCCCTGTCCCTGCTATTTTGAACTCTGCGTTTTCCTGTTGTCTTTCCTAAAGAAGAGGAAGATGACATGTGTTTTACTTTCTTACCTACAAGAGTGTAAAAACCAAAATGTACACCAAATGACATTTTTTTTTGCATATATTAATCAGTGCCGTATAACTGGGTTATTTGCAGCAGAACAGGTAGCTGCTCGAGCACAACAGGTGATGTCCCTACTAGGGCTGCCTGTAATAAGTAGGTCCAGGGAAGGCGACGGCATTGGCATCCACTGCTCAGCTTGCTGTGACCCTGCCTGCTACAGCACAGGCATTGTCCCCAGCCGTAATGCTGCCAATGCCGGTAAGTATGGCTGTGGTGCCTACTGGACTCAAGCACACTCAGCAATTACCATGCTGGGGTGCAGCGCACAGATTCTACAGGTGACGCCATGACACACAAACGTTGTGTTGGGCCACAGCTGCATCGAGCACGTTGAGGATAGCAACAATGCAGGGCTGCAGGATATGCTACTCTGGCTACACAGCAATTGGAAAGTCCACACTTACTTTGTTTATTTGTCCTCAAGAGCCCTCACTCTCAAGTTCCAAATGCACTCTTGCAGCTTCCTTGCCTCAACTCCATCTTGAGACAGCCCCCAGCTACAATTATCCAATGGGAGGCTTAGGCTCAGGCAGTGGCATGGTGCAGCAGACTCTGGGAATAGAATGCAAGACATAGTTTGCGATGACTTCTTGGATTTGTGATCGGCGAGATTACATCATCACTAACTTGGTGATACACCATCTTGCCTGCCTGGACAGGCGTATGCTGGCCTGTCTAGGAACATTTGCCAGCCAGAAACCATGCAATGGATGTTATTCTTTTTATTTTGAATTTGAACAATTAATATTGAGACCACCACCTGCAGGGTCAGAAATTGTAGCCCCGGCCCTGTGAAAGAACTGCAGGTGCTGAGCACCTGAAAGCAGCTGCTCAAATGAAGCACTAGCATGGTGTGTAATACAGAAAATAAATTGAGAAAATGTGAAGCCTGATAGATTGGAAGACGGGACCCAGTCAGACAATGGTTACATTCTGAAAAATAGTTCTGGCACTTAGTTTAGTTGGATAGACACCTTTTTTCTTCCATGATGTGGTACTGTTGAGTCTATCTTCAATGTATAGTAACACAGATAAGTTTACAGTGCCATATGTTCTGTATTTTGACTGTTATACATATCTTTCCATGCTTGTAAATAAGTGTGAGTTGACATACATTCTAATTGATATAATTTGAAAATATGTAATGGTGATATTACCATGTTTTTCTTCTACTTCCTGAGATATGCAGTATTTTATGATAGTTAGATTTTGTGAAGCGCTATATGGAGGGATGAATGGATGACATTGTTTTAGAAATTATACAAAATATAACTTTATAGGCTCTTCTGTGTTGTTCAAGTTCTGTAGGTTGATTGGCTTATATAGTTTATTTTTATTTTTAATGTATGCTACTTAGTTCCAATAATGAATTAATCATATTTTTACCTCAGATTCGATGTCTGGATATTTATATTCTTGCATTTTCCTTCCTTTATCATTATATATGTCACCAATAAGGTAGGCCCTAAACAGCCCGTGGGGCAAGGTGCACTGTATTTAAAAAGTTGGACATGTACTTTTATGTTTTACATGACCTGATAGTGAAAGACTTACAAACTAATTTTTCACTGCTGTGAGGCCTACATCTCACATAGGTTAATGTTGGATTACCTTCATGTATGTTTAATAAGTGATAACTTTTGTTTAGCTGCAGTTGGAAATGTAAGGTTTGGTGTCTATAACATTGTAATCTAAAATCCTCTTTAATGTTGAAGTCAGATTTTAAGTCACAATTCTGAAAATGCTACTTTTAGAAAGTTGGGTATCCGATTACTTCTGCTAGCACATTAAGTGTTGCATATGTCAATTTAGTTATAACAAACTTATCCCTAATGCGTATGTTTTATCCAAAATATATAATTCACATTCAAAATATGAAAATGTTTCATGCATCTAGGCATTTGGGATACGTTTGTTAAAACTAAATTGACATATGCGACACTTAATGCGCTAGTGATCGGATACCCGACAGAACCATTTCTGTTTATTATGATATACCCAGGTTCAGAGGGACACAGGGTTACCCCATTTTTGTAGTACTACTTTTAGAAAGGTGGCATTTTATTTGTCCTTACCGTTTGGTGCCTGCAGCCTGCTTCCTGAGTCACATGACTAGGTATATTTTGGAGTTGGACTTTGTGTGTTCCTCTCAGACATTTACACAGTTGTGGAAGTAGGTATGGGTATCATGGGCCATCCAAGCACAGCCCAATTGCATTTCAAAGACACTGCCTCAGCTCACACACAAAGCTTTTCACACTAGCTCATTGTGACTGGGACCAGGGCAGGGAGGCATGAAATTCCAGACACTTTTGCGGGTAAGAGGGGGAAACTCCAGACATTTCTTCCACTTTAAAGCTGGTACCAGTTGTAAATAATGGATCCTCAGAACCACTCTTCAGTTCCCTTCAAGACCTGCAGAATGACTCTAAAAGGACTGCCCTGCTGCCTTTTGCCTGCTGTGTACTTCAGAGGATTGATCTGCTGCACCAAGAGGACTTCCATGCTGCTTGAAACCTGCCCTGTGACCCCAGAACACTGCCTTCCATCTTGAGACCTTCTTTCCTGCTTAAATCCAAGACTTCCAGTGTGACTCCCAGGGATAGCTGGATGGCCTCCTAATCAAAGTATCAGGGACTTGAAACGCTTCAACTATATTGAAACCGCACTTGGACCCAGACTGAATCAGTCCTAACCCTCCAAATGGTGACTCTCCAGTCATTAACCAATGGAAGTGGTGGTAAAAGTGTGCAGATAGCCTAAATCCAAAACCTGTGACTTTAAACATTTTCAGCCAAAAAGTGGTCTGAGAGGCGAGAGGAGATGAGATCTACCTGCTTGTCAATCTGTCCCAGGTGCCTCACCGGTCAGCCTTACTTTGTAGTTACGCTTTCCAAATTCTTCTCTGCAGCAGCAAATCTTGTTTAGCAGCCCCTCACAGAAGGAATATTTAGCCGTGTGGAGCTCTCATCAGCTACAATCTGCAGCTTTGTCCTGATGGAGGTCTTCGACTTCCCAAAAAGAGTCAGAATGAAGAAATCTTCACTGTGACCACATACAATGGCTTCCCACTCTCAACTCCTCCTTCTTGCACACCACAGGAGTCCTTGGCCTGCTCAACTTTACCTTCTCAGTCATTTTTTTTCAAAATTTCCTATAAGTCAATGGTAAGCGGAGACCGGGCCCAATCAACTTCATGTATCTGAACCATGCTTCATTTCGGTCAGCTATAACTTTTGACTTTTCCCCGGTCTCCCGTGACTAGATGTCCATCGTTGATGCTCTGATAGTCAAGGTGCTATTTTTCGCCTAAAGCTTTACATTCCTAACTCATTTTTACTAATTGGATTTTTGATATTTTTGTTTCAAATAATTTATTGACATGCACTTTATTTTTCTAAATTAGTGTGTTTCCCCTTTATTGCTGCATAAATACTTTGCACATTGCCTCGAAGTTAAGCCTGACTGCTTTTTCTACCAAGCTACTAGAGGGTTTAGCACAGGTTAATTTAGTGAATTTTTCTGGAACCCTCTCTAAATGTTGTGATCTTTTTTCCAAACTTAGGTCCGGACCATGCCAACTTTCCTCCAGGACACAAGAGATGTCCATAATTTGATTGAGGTTACTAACCAATAGGGCACCCAGCCTGACGTTTTACTAACCCTTGACGTTGAGGCTATGTACACAAACATCCCTCAGCTGACCACATTTGAGGTTGTAGAGGAAACCCTACGCAACATCACATGGACATCACCAACCCCATAGATTTTATTATGGAATGTGGCCATATTGCCCTAATAGAGAATTTTTTCCAATTTGAGGACCAGATTTACCACAAGACCCAGGTTACTTCAATGGGCAGTACTTTTGCCCCTAGTCTGGCATGTCTCTACATGTCAGACTTTGAGGCAAAACATGTGCTCATTGACACCAACCCATTCATGAATAACGTCTCCCTGTGGCGTTTTTATATTGACGATATCCTGGTGTTTTGGAAAGGAGATGCCAATTGCATCCCATCATTTCTGACTTGGGTAAACAGCTTGTATCCCTATCTCAAGTTCACAGCTAACACCTCAGAGCTAGGGGACCTCAACTTCCACCTGGAGAACAACAACAACAGAAACACCACTGACCTCGTGGACAACCTCGCCAACCTCGGACTCAAGCAACTGGTGAACACCCCCACCCACTACGCCGGCCACACACTTGACCCCATCTTCTCATCCAGCAAGCACATCTCCTTCAGCCATGCCACCGGACTCCACTGGACCGACCACAGCTGCGTCCACTTCAGCTTCAAAAGAACTACGACCCACCACCATCCGCAACAGGTCCCCCGCCGAAGCTGGATCAAGATCACCTCCGAGCAGCTCACCGCCTCCCTGAGCCAGAACACTCCGACCAGCACAACGGACCCCAACGAAGCACCCAGCAACCTCACCAAGTGGCTGACCGCCTGCGCCGATGACCTAGCACCACTAAAGAACCCTCCCAGCAGACCCGGCAGCAAGAAAACCCCCTGGTTCACCAACGAACTCAAGGTATCCAAGAAGAACTGCTGCACTCTCGAGAAAGCCTGGCGACTCAACCACACCACAGACAACAGGGCCGCCCTCAAGCACGCCATCCGCAAACACCATCAGCTGATCCGCGCCACCAAGAAGACGGCACTCAAAGAACGACTGGACAACAACACCCACGACAGCAAGGAACTCTTCAGCATCGTCAAAGAGTTCTCCAACCCCAGCGCCAGAAACAACGACATCACTCCCTCGCAAGACCTCTGCAACTCATTCGCCTCATTCTTCCACCGCAAGATCGCCAACATACACAACAGCTTCGACGCACAGACCACGCACCCCACCACCGAACCAGCGCCCGCCACCACCACCCTCTGCAACTGGACCCCGATCAGCACCGAAGACACCACCCGCACGATGAACTCCATCCACTCCGGATCACCAACCAACCCGTGCCCACACCAAGTCTTCAACAAAGCCGACGCCACCATTGCACCCCATCTCTGAGACACCATCAACTCCTCCTTCCTCACCGCTACCTTCCCGGAGAGCTGGAAGCACGCCGAGCTGACCGCCCTCCTGAAGAAACCGACGGCGGACCCCACCGACCTCAAGAACTACCGTCCCATCTCACTCCTTCCTTTTCCGGCCAAAGTCATCGAGAAGACCGTCAACAGACAGCTTGCAGCCTTCCTCGAGACGAACGGATCCCTCGACCCCTCGCAGTCCGGGTTTCAGGCCAACCACAGCACCGAGACCGCCCTAATCGCAGCCACCCACGACATCAGAACCCTGATTGACAACGGGGAAACAGCGGCCCTCATCCTCCTGGACCTCTCTGCAGCATTCGATACCGTCTGCCACCGCACCCTAGTGAAGCAACGTCGGAATCCGAGAGAAAGCGCTGGAGTAGATCATCTCGTTCCTCGCCGGAAGAACCCAGAGAGTCCGCCTCTCTCCGTTCAGATCCGAGGCCACCGAAGTCATCTGCGGCGTACCACAAGGATCATCACTCAGCCCCACCCTCTTCAACATCTACATGAGCCCCCTCGCTGCCATCGCACGCTAGCACAACCTCAACGTCATCTCCTACGCCGACGACACCCAGCTCATCCTCTCCCTCACCTACGACCCCACCACCGCCAGAGCCAACCTACACGAAGGTATGAAAGACGTCGCCGACTGGATGAGAAACAGCCGCCTTAAACTGAACTCAGACAAGACGGAAGTCCTCATCCTGGGATCATCACCCTCGCCTGGGACGACTCCTGGTGGCCCCCGGCCCTGGCCACCGCTCCCAAACCAACGGACCACGCACGAAACCTGGGCTTTATCCTGGACTCCTCCCTGTCAATGACCAGACAAGTCAACGCCGTCTCAGCCTCGTGCTTCAACACCCTGCGCATGCTCCGCAAGATCTTCAGATGGATCCCCCCGGAAACCAGGAAGACCGTCACCCAGGCACTCGTCACCAGCCAACTAGACTACGGGAACACCCTCTACGCCGGAACCACAGCCAAACTTCAAAAAAGACTCCAACGCATCCAGAACGCCTCCGCACGACTCATCCTCGACATCCCCCGACACAGCCACATCTCCAGACACCTGAGAGACCTGCACTGGCTCCCCGTCAGCAGGAGAATCACGTTCAGACTCCTCACCCACGCACACAAGGCTCTCCACAACCGGGGCCCCAAGTACCTCAATGACCGCATGACCTTCTACATGCCCACCCGCCAGCTACGATCGACCAGCCATGCACTTGCCACCGTTCCACGCATCCGCAGAGCCACCGCCGGAGGGAGATCCTTCTCCTACCTGGCATTCAAGACTTGGAACTCCCTCCCCACCCACCTTCGGCGAACCCTAGACCATCTCTCCTTCAGGAAGCAGCTCAAGACCTGGCTGTTCGGGCAGTAACTTACCCCTCCCCCAGCGCCTTGAGACCCTCCCGGATGAGTAGAGCGCTTTACAAATGCCGTGATTGATTGATTGATTGATTGAGCTGGAACTACCTTTCGTGGACCTGATGATCAGTCGGAACAAATGATAGGCTGGACAATATCACCTTTAAAAAAAACACTGACTGCCACAGTCCATCACAATATAGTAGCTACCATCCCAAAGCCTTGAGGGAGAACATCCACTGCGGACAGTTGTTATGCATAAGACGGAACTCTAGACACCTGAAGGATTTGAACTAAGCATCTGAACTAAGCACCCACCTAGTCCAAAGACAATACCCAACAAGCAAAAATAAATGCTCAGAAAAGAGCTTGCAATACCAACAGAGGGGCACTGCTTGAGATACAGCCCAGAAATACCACTGACCAAATGACATGTGTTACTACCTACACCTCAGAATCTAATATGATTTAGTGGGTCATTAACAAGCACTGGACTATTCTCCACGTAGGTGACCAGGCCTTCAGCAAACCAAGATTTGCCTTCAAACGCACAGCTAATCTGAAAGATTTGCTGATAAACACCAGACCGAAAAAGAGAATACTACCACCACTCAACACTCTATGGAGCCTACCTCCTGTAATGGGTAATTTTCCCTGTGGCCAATGTGTAGTCTGCCCTTTAACAAAGGCCTCCAAAACCATTACACTCACCAATACCTTGACATGGCGACAAAACAAACACATTAATTGTAATACACGCACCTACATTTACCTTATCACCTGCCCCTTCCAGTTACAATACATAGGCATGACCACCCGTACAGTTAAAACAAGAATGATAGAGCATAGAAGCAACATCAGGTGCAGAAAAACCAATACAAAGAGGTGTGCCCACTTTGTTGAACTTAATCATACTATCAATGACCTCAACTGGACCATCTTGGAAGCTTTCACGTAGATATCTAAGGAGGCACTTTTTCAGAAAAGAACATAATTGGGTGTTCAAACATTGCTCCCACATACGGGGCTTGAATGACGATATCCCCTGGGCTGAATCAAACCTCCCCTGATTAAGAACTCATTCACGCTGCCAATCCTCCCATGGCAGGCTTAATTAATTCCCTCTCCCAAACAACAAACCCCCCACAAGGCTATACTTTGAGGCGCTTTCTTCACTTGGATTTTTCCTGCCACTTGATCCACAGACAGATCATCAATCATACATGCGTCAAGAGCATCGACCCTCGGGCACTTAGACTTTAAATGCCGGAGTATTCCTGACATCGCCATACTATCATTAGGCTACCCACCTATATCAGGGTTACCATGACCAAGTGACAACATTGGTACACTTACAAGAGAATTTTATCTTCCCTATCTTCCCCCCATAACGGTGATTACGGAACTAAGGCTCAGCGCCTTTGAATCATTTCCATACCTTAACCATAGCCTTTCGCCATGGTACATTAGCCGAACAGTAATTTAGTGCCCCCATTTGTACTCACATGCAGACACACTTGCTTTTAAATAAAGTTCTCTTCCAACATGGCTCCCTTAGTTGACAGTCTAGTCTTTTCACATAGATACGTACCCACTGCCTCCTCAAAAGCCAAAGACCCGGAAATAACCATTACGGGGCCCGGAGCAAGGGTAGGATGGACGCTAGTTGTGCAGCCACTATGTGTGACTATGAAAGCACTCCACTGCCGGTAAGCAGTGCCGACATACTAAGACCATGGTAAGATCTTATCCTCGCTGTTAATGATGGCCTTACTTCCCATTTTTTTACAGCATCAGAGCAACAACGTACTCTGCCATTCCCTTCAGTAGTAGACCCAACCACTACAGGTGAGTTCTAGATAATGTTGTTAGTGCCTCATGGCACGCCTGAGCTCCACCCTCAACTGCACCTTTTTGTAACGATCAACACTGCCCCAGTAGCATTACCGGCAATAGTCAACATAAATGCCAGTCACGGTACACGGAAATACAGCTGGCAGTTCCCGGTGTATTTCCGCAACTGTGAGTTGCATTTTAGATTGGATATGAACGCTTGTGTATCCCGCGAGTGTCCTCGTTTCACGACCTTAAATTAGTATTTTTGCCGTATGGTTAATTGCCTTGGTGTGCTTGTGAATACTATTATGCATGTGTCTATTGCGTATCCAAGACAACAGCTATTTGAGCACTCGATATCGATACCTCCTTATGTTGGCAGATTTTTGCATTTCCAGCTTCAGTCACATCCATAGCCGCAGCATCATTTTTAAAATAGGTGCTTCAGTAACTATGAGTTACATTCTGCATTGGGTATGAATGCTTGTGTACCGTTGTACTGATTCACGAGTGTCATCATTTCACATACTTACACTATTACATATGCTGCATGGCAACTCGCCTTGGAACGCTTTTGATTTATATCACACATGTGTCACTTGCGCTTTTAAGACAACCGCGTTTGAGCTCACAATGCCGGCACCTCCCCATGTCCACATATTTGAGCATCTCTAGCCTCATTTACCACCATATCCACTGAACAAGTGTATAGCTACGTATCTAGTTATACCACCAATTCAGTCACTGGTGGCACCAGTTTGAATTTAAACACTTTATCCACTTTGTTTACCCACTCTTATTATGATTAGTCTCATCAACTGCCTTAAAACCCTGCTATAAAAATGTGTACTTTCTTGACAGTTTTTACTGCTTGTTGTAATTAGCCATTGGTCATCTCCTTTTTATCTCTCCCTTTAGATCTTTCACCCAGGTATAATTCTACCTGGGGTCTCTCTACTGCGCCTGGTTACCAGTCATGTGTTCGAGAACCAGACTAGCAGTTGTGCTCTAAACACGATTTTTACTTCACTATTGGTCCTGATGAAGTGCCACCAGACCCATTAGGGGCTAACCAGGGACGAAACATGTCGACCCTAAGCACCACACTAGCCCTATTGGATCCTTATATCCAATTGGGGCCCATTACTTTTAATTAGGCTAGTGCTCCCTGAGAATAAACACTTTAGTTTAGGATTACCCTAGACCTATTTTAATGTACACACTAAATGCACTACCCAGCCCACACACGCGCACTCACCCAATGGCTTCATCCCAAAAGATCTCCGCCAAAGAGCGCCTTCATGGGTGCCTGTCAGACATTGCAGCACCGGTCCGACGAAGAGCATGCCCAGTGATGAAGCATGACATCCCTCGGGGTGTGTGAGGGCACGTCTCAGAAAAGACCTCCCTTTCCTCTCCTTCCTTTAGGAACTGCACACTCATTGTGTTTTTCACTAGTCTCTTGGAGCATGTGTGCAGGACCTGTTTAAATATAGCTCCTGGTTCCTCTTGTTTAAAACGCATTCATTGCAAAGCAACAAAAATAGAACCAAAACAGTGACCAGAAGAAACATCACAATCGGAATGCCTCCAAAAATACTTGAAAATAATAAATGAATAAATGATTGAATAATTCCAAGCATAGTCTGAAACAAACAAACAACCCCAGACTCAATCACTTCAAAAAAGTGTGCAACTACAGTGGTATTAGAAGCATTAAAATATTGGTCAATCAGCTCACCAAAATGCTGTGGCAATTGATTGTGCAAAAGTGATTGCACCTCAGCGGAGGAATGGGCAATTCCGAGATCAAAAGTTTCTCAAAAAGATGTTAAAGCAACATCTTTTTGAAACAATGACGCTTCCAGTCTGCTCAACTTGTCAAAATTAATCTGTAAAAGAAGAACCTTGGTCCGTACATAAATAGCTGCAATAGAATGTGTAGGAGTATATAAGACAGTCATACAGCAAGTCACAACCTTGGAAACAGTGATTACATAAGGGACACCTGGTTTCATTCCATAGCAACTTTGAGCATTCAAAATTAAGTAGCTACCATTGAAAAATAACTTTCTGATCTACTTACTGGCACCGGAACACACTTCAAATAACACACAATGTTAACAATGGATGCATTATAGACACCATGGAGTGGTATCTCTCTGCACATGAAAGACTGCCCTAAAGAAGTTCCACAGTCATGTATACTAACAAAAACTTATTTGTCTTCATGCCTGCACTTGAACTGAAAGGGCAAAAACCAAGATTCGTGTAAAGTAATGTACACCTATTTTTTCATATCTGTCCACAGGAAAATGTTTCAGACACGAGGTGAAATGAAAAGTGGATATAGGTAAAGAAATGAAACCGTGAATGAGCTAAGTGCCTGGCGGAGTTTCATCTACAGTAAAAGGTAAATTGGCTAACCTTTCTATATTAAGATTGTATAAGTCGCTTCTTTCTTCACCATAATTGTCGTCAAGAAGAATTCCCACCAAATCGGGTTAGGACTGCTTTCCGAATGATTCGTATTCGGGTAGTCCTACTGACCGATTACGATGTGTCTGGATGCTTACGAACTCGGTTTGGTTGCACTCCCATTGACTTTAATGGGAGCCTATGTGCTGGACGAGAACATAGACGCCCAATGAAAAAAGGGGTGCGTTGGAAAAACCTTGCACCCTGTGGTGGGCACCCTATGGTGTCTGCCACACTGTTCATGGTTGGGAAAGGGGGTCTCTTGGGTACCCCACGGGTCCCATTGGGAGGCTTACAGGTTACAGGGGGCCTGCAATGGGCACCCAAATTCCGATTCCCACAGCCGTTTCATCTCGGCCAAACTACTTCAGAATGGCTGTCCGAATCAGTCATCGTAATCGCTCATTCAGAAACCGTCTCCATTGGGCTGTATGATTTAGTTCCAAACGACTCAGGCTGCTTGAATCCCTTTTGGAACCGATTCCGATAGCCTGGACGACTCCCTTGCATCTAATTCGGTTGACTGGAAAGGTGAGCGCTTGGTTCGGAAACAAGGCTTCCGAATCGATTCGACCGAATCGAATGCTGTTCGGAGCGTTTTCTGACGAGATCGTAATAGACCCCTTAATTGTAAAATTGATCTTAACAATTGACTTTGGCCATGTTCAAGCATTGACATGTCATTCTGTATAATAGTCAGTCAGCCAAATTAGCTTTATTTGAGCAAAAACTCATAAAAGCTAAATAAAAAAATGAACATTCCATTATTAATATGAATGCATTAACATTAACAATGTCTAAACACTTTCTGCTACAATTACAAAATGATTCATCATCATATAAAAGTTTTTGTTTTTGTTTTTTTAAAAAGAGCAGGAAGAGAATAAAAAAGCATTTTGACAGCACTATACCGAAAATTCAGTAAAATAGGCAATGATCGGGAATGGGGCACAATTAAAAAAGACAGGCACCATATTCATATTATCGCAGTTAATACTGGCAAAGGCTCATCAGGGGAATCTCTAATATTATCAACACATAGATACATTTATAGTTCATAGTTTCATATGAGCATCGAGGATAAACCAGTTAATCACAGCATAATTTTTTCCTAATGGCCCAAGCCCACCCCAGATATTTGGCAACCGCTACTGAGATAACCTGTAAAGTGCTAGTGCAAATTAATCGTAATGCCATCGCACTATCTCTAGTGCCTAGCGATATGCACATAGCTTTTAGCCAGACTCGTCTAGGGATTGTATAGGTAGGACAGACAAAAAGAAAACGGGCAATGGTCTCCTTTTCAGTTAAACAGGCCGGACAATTATTGCTATTACCTCTGGCCCACCTGCCGGTAAGCGATCTTAAAGGTGAAGATCCTACTCTGAGCTGAAAATAAAGCTTCCTGTCCTCGGGTTTTGTAATAACATCCCAATATAACTCTAAACTGGGTGTAGGTTTAACCTCCAGGAAGCGACCTTCCATGGTCGAGGGATCAGCACTGTTCCAGACGCGATACGGAACCAATTCCCAGTATTTTTCTTTTAAAATGTCTTTGGTTGGAAATGGAGCTGCCTCTGGATTTTCCCACAGCCCCTGCATACCCATTCCCACCAGAGTCTTGGAGAGTTCCTTTAGCCACATTATCTTGTGAAATTCATCAGTTTTAATAACATCCATAAATCCTTGGGCATAATGAGCAAGCTCAGGGGTTACCCAAAGCCGGCGCCAATATAAAATAGGATGCAATCTAGCCATATCTGCTATAGCCTTTCTGCCCAAGTCATATCTCAATGGCTTCATCGGGTACTCTTTGGGAGACCAGTAAGATTATGCAAAAACTTGTTCTCAGCAAGCGTTAATGCTGTTAGTTTTTCAGGGTATGCTCAGACGTGAGTCCCTTGCTCACTTTGCCACTAGATTCACGCAAGCCGGGCTGAAGACGGCTGGAATGCCAGAAACCGGTCCTCTGAAGCTTGTTTAAGGTCCAGGGAAGGCATGGCTTGGCAGTTCGGGCTGGACTGTTCCCATGAGGCACAGGGTCAGACTGATTTGCATATGGCCATGTCTGAACTGGGGTGGCAGAGTGGGCTAAAGCACGGTGATGGATTAAACCCAGATCTGTTGACTGGGTGTGAGTGTTTGATTGGTTCAGATGCTCCGTCCATCACCACCCCCTTTTGTACCGTGTTAGTTTTTCATAGCCCCATATCTCAGCACCATAGAGTACCGAGCTTAGGGCTTTTGCCTCATACACTTGGAGAACTGGCTTCATCGGCTTTGTCTGTGATTTCTTATGCTCTAAATGTATTGCTCCTGCGTTTTGGTGGTGTTTTAGACCCGCCATTTCTATGTGTTTTCCCCCCTTATTGCCTTTTGCCACATGGATGCCTAAATAAATAAAATCTGTCACCATTTCCACACATCGCCCATTCATAAAAAACTTTCCTTTAAAACTAGAATGCGGATTAAATGCCATGAGCTTTGTTTTCGCTACATTAACTTCCAGCCCATGATCAACACAAAACTCTGTATAATATCAAATGCAACATTATTCAATGAATAAACATGTGTTGACAATGTGGCCATCTCATTATCGACAACTGCCAATACTTTCTCAAGATTTTCCTTATCAATTTATCTTAACCTTTCAGCTCTGAGACCCGATAAAAAATCTTATAAATCTATATTATCAGGAAATACTTATAAGTGATCTTTAACTGTGGACAAGGTTGAATTTTGTAACCATTGTTCGGTTAACTTTCCTACGCTATAGATAGTCGCAACTCCTGAGTGCTGCAATTGAATATACCAGGGTCTGGCCTGCATTGCTGTAAACCCTTTAGGAGACTTATAAAAATGGACATTGCAGCAACTAGTGTCAATGGACCATAATAACCACCCACCTGACCTAGACAATGATGAATTGTAAGTTCCATTTTACACCATCTCATTGAACTGTTGTTCCATGAAATAATAAACTGTTGCCAATTATCAAATTTTGCAACTAAGGAAATGCTTGGGGTATTTTCATTTTTAACATTAGCCAAGCCACAACATGTAGTCTGTTGTACTGTTTTGTTTAGAAAAATTATTTGTCGCAGTATCTGACAAGTTCAAAATAAAGCATCAGTGCTCTAGACCTGCTAGTGTAGTGTTTCCCCAACAGATTTAAGCTCAACATTGTTCTTCCAATATTCATAAACCTGTAAGGCTAGTTCTGAAATAAATTAATTGGAATAAATTAATTTCGTTTGTGTGAGCATAATGTACTTTGCTGGTAAAGGTGTAATCTTATAATAATATGAAACAGGACCTGTAGTGACATGACCTGAAAAATATGGGAACTTCTTTGAGTATGTATTAGAACTACCCACAGGCTGTAAAATGAAAAACAGCATGTGGAGTGCTAACTCTGTACAAATAGTGATGTGCATTATGATGGTAGCTAAATATTTCACCATAATTAGCAGTATTCAAATAAAATTCTACAATCTCAAATGCAGTGTAAGATTCTAATTCAGATAGCACATTAGAAACAGCCATAACATCCCATTCATCTGAATTGGAACCTGGGAAAAGAACATCAACCATAGCAACTTTAAAAACATGTGGAATTTGCAACATATCTGTTGGACAAAAAATGTCATTGAGAACCTTATCCCAAACAATACAATCATGGAGAGGGAATACAGTAATGTTCACAAGGGACAAGTCTCTTCGGACCTTATGTGAAGGTGCTTAAGCACCTTAGCAACAAACTCTGCAAAGGGACTAAATAACTCCTCCGCATTAAGCGGAGTTCTGCAAGTGGCGGAGTGCGTTAGGTTGCA
The DNA here is from genome assembly GCF_964263255.1 of Lissotriton vulgaris. NCBI lineage: Eukaryota > Metazoa > Chordata > Amphibia > Caudata > Salamandridae > Lissotriton > Lissotriton vulgaris. The sequence goes on from NW_028242826.1 coordinate 55,913, forward strand.
CCGTTTGCGCTGCTTTTTAGCAGCAGGTGTTTGTCTTGAGCCCGAAAATCAGCACAAACGACACCATGTGTGGTGAAAGAGGGTGCCGCTTCTTTCTGCCAATTAAGTAGAAGTTCTACTCGAGCTGCAGCTTCCTCAACACAAATGGAAGGTTTTGCAATGTGAATGGTAGCAGCCATCCATGACTGCCTGCGTTGAGAAATCTCACCGCGAGGTTGTCGGGAGTAAGATTTTCCTTACTTGCGCTCGCTAATTTAACATTTGTGAGCAAGGAAAAAACTCTGCAAACTCTGAGCCGAGTGTAATTTTACACCCAGGCCTAGAGTTATCATTATTAACTGGTACAGTGGAAAGGTCAACTTCTGTAGACACCTGCTGGGTGAAGAAAGATTAGGACTGCTCAATGCATGTAGAGAGATTTCATGTAGGGCAGGGAGAGATGTGCAGGAACTACATGGCTGTGAAACACATGGTGTAGTTTGATCGAATCAATGGAAAAAAGGCTGTTACATTTATGACCAGTGAGCATTCGCAAAATCACAGTTCGAGTACCTCTGACAGCAAAGACAGGCATCAGTGTGCGATAGGATGAGCCAAACTCTTTTTTATCTGCAATCTTCTCTCGGACTAGATCCCCAATTTTAGGAATCCAGCCAGAAACTTCTGGTTGCTCCTTCACTTCATCAGTGGCAGAATGTGGTGAATTCAAATTGGAGTGCTCATCTCAAAAGTCTTGTATTTCCTGTAAAGGAAACACAAGGAGATGATGGATGGATCACTGAAACATTTCAGACACTCACCCCCAGTCACAAATCTGGGTTTAATCCATCAATCTTCTTTAACTCACTTTGCCACTTCAGATCAGACCCAGCCATAATCAAATCAGTCATGACCCTGCTCCTTATGGGAACAGTCCAGCCCAAACAGCCAAGTCTTCCCTGGACCGGAAAAAAGCATCCTGGGACTAGTTTCGGGGTAACACCTCTCATCAGCTAGCTTAAATCCAGTGGCAAAGTGAGCAAGGGACCCACGTCTGGGCATACCCTCCCAACTTACGATGAACAAACCAAACACAAGGAGATGATGGACAGAGTACTGAAACTTTTCAGAAACTCACCCTCAGTCACAGATTTGGGTTTAATCCATCATTGTTCTTTAGCTCACTTCTCCACCCTAGTTCAGACCTAGCCATATGCAAATCAGTTGACCCAGTTCCGTATGGGAGCAGTCCAGCCTGTACTGCCAAGCCAGGTCTTCCCTGGACTGGAAACGAGCATCCTGGAACTGGTTTCGGGGTGGCACCCCTCTCAGCCAGGCTAGCTTGAATCCAGTGACAAAGTGGGTAAGGGACCTTCATCTGGGCATACCCTGGTAACTTAGGATGAACAAAGCAAACACAAGGAGATGATGGACGGAGCACTGAAACTTTTCAGATACTCACACCCAGTCACAGAATTGGGTTTAATCCATCATCATGCTTTAGCTCACTTCTCCACCCCAGTTCAGATATAGCCATATCCAAATCAGTCTTGACCCGGTTCCTAATCGCAACAGTCCAGCCCGAACTGCCAAGCCAGGTCTTCCCTGGACTATAAACCAGCATCCTGGGACCGGTTTGGGTTGACTCCCCTCATCAGCCAGGCTAGCTTCAATCCACGTCTGGGCATACATTGGATGCTTGTTTCTTGTCCAGGGAACACCTGGCTTGGCAGTTCAGGCTGAACTGTTCCCATGAGGCCCAGGGGGAAGACTGATTTGCATATAGCTGGGTCTGAAGTGGGGTAGCAAAGTGAGCTAAAGAGCGATGATGGATTCAAGCCGACGATATGAAAGCAGACAGAGCTATCCAGTAAAACTACCTTATCAAAAGCAATGAGTGTTAATAGGCCCTCATGTGCTCTACCGGAATTCGAGGAAGTGCCTGGGTACAGAAGGAAAGATAACCATTTGTAAAAATTGGATTTGGTTCTCAAGTTTCCTGTAGGAAAATAATGCTGGCATTCTGTAATTTATCTTCCCAGGCCAGACTGTCTTTTTTATTGCTATAGCTTGCTATGTTCCAAGAAAGTAAAGAAATTTCACCTTGTTTGGGCTGGGACAAGAATTCCCCCATCTGACGAATAGAAGTCAAACCAGGCAAGACAGGGGGACAAGGGGCCGATCCATTGTCATCTATAGGGCCCCCCTCCACTATAGGTACATTTGGGGCTCCACTTTCGATGTACTAGGGGAAGGAGATTCAACTCCTTAAGTTGACATCTCATTCTTGTGGTGCCATTTGCCACACATTTTTGCTAGCGTGTGAAGGTGCTTTATGTGCATTGGCATTAGGCATTGATGCCCTGTAGCCTGTACAGTTAGATCCAGGGCCAGACATAAAGAACACAATGTTTCTTTCTTAGGAGAGATTTAATTGTAGCTAGATGCAACTAATGAGCTTCTCTGCACCTCGGATACAGTTTGATGAGAGCAGTGCTGATTGAGCGGAGAGAGCCTGGGCATAACTTTTGCCGGAAGTGCATTTAGCGCTCTAACGGGATGGCAAAACAAGGACATAAAAGCCCAGTACCTGCACGGACGTGCCACCGGTGCGCCCAAGGTATGCCAAAAGGCAAGTCCGTCTGCGCCCGTCTACACCCATCTGCGCCCGTCTGTGCCCAACAGTCGCCAGGAACCCTGGCGCTTTTGAGGTAAAATCCCCAAAGCCCCTTCGTTTGTATTACTCAGCAGAACATCTGCATCAGCTTAGAACACCAAATCATGCAAACCACCCTGCACAGATTACCTGTCCCAACCAGTACCCACATAACCTAGAAGGACCGGTAGCCTGCCACAACTGCCATTTTCAATGTGACCCTAAAATGACATCATTACTAAGGAAAGCAAGGAGACACAACTTACCAACACGCAGACTAAGCGGTCTTCTTTGCAATGTTAGGTCATTAGCCAAACACTCATTTGAGATTTGGGACATGATTATCTCCCAGTCTCCAGATATCGACTTTTTTACAGAAACTTGTCCAAACCCCACCAATTACCCGGCTATTGAACTAGCTATCCCTGACAGCTACAAACTAATACATCTTGCTAGTGGTGAAAAAATAGGCGGGGGCATTGCTATAGCTTTTAAACACACCTCAAACATGACCTGGGTCTCATCTATAAGCAATAACACAATAGAGCTAGGGATTTTTAAAATAAGCATATCCGGTACAGACAGCTGGAACGGAGCATTGATTTATCGCCCCCCCCCCCCCCGGATCAAAGACTCATTTTAGTGAGCTACTGACAGAACAAATAGCCACGTATTTTTTGGCTTCCAACAAATTTCTTCTGCCTAGAAGTTAGGACCCTCCTAACAAATTTAGAACCATTAGGTCTTGTTCAAAGAGTTAACGGCCCAAACCACTTGGCCGGACACACATTGGGCCTAATCTTTTCAAACATAGACCAGTTGGTCTTCAAGCCCCCCTTCCCCTTACCTGGACTGATCATTTTGTAATACCTTTTGACATCCAATTACCGTATGCTAAGGGTCTCACCACAAACAAAAGATGGAGACATGAAGCACGCAGACTTTGGCATAAACTCACTCTTGAAGCCTTCAGCGATGCCTTTCACCACAAGCTATCAAACAATAACCCTGAGGTGTCTGTATTTCTGGAAAGCTTTACCTCTGCCCTCACGATGGAGCTGAATACAACGATTCCCTTTAAAAATCATGGCTCCATCCACCGGGTGACCATCAGCCCCATGGTATACACCAGAACTACAAGGAGAAAAAAACAGATGCAAAACACTAGAGAGACTCTGGCAAAGAAAGAAAGAGCTCCAGGACAGGAAACAGTATAAAGAGGCCCTGTTCCTATTCTCCAAGAGCCCTTTTCAGTATAGTTCAGGATTTTTTTCCCCTATAAGCATACAGACAATCTCCCGTGGAATCTCAGGAGCTCTGCAATTCATTGGCTAATTAATTATCCCATAGTTAGCGAAATTCCAGACTGCCTCTCTGCAGGTATTAAAGACCACCACCATGACAGGAGAACAAGGAGAAGTAACTCTTTGCACACTAGACTGCTTTCAACCTATCACCTTAGAGGAAGTACACAATTCCCTGGCCACAGCCAAATACGGATCCCCTCGGGATCTATGCCCACCTAAGACAATATCCCTTCTAGCCACCTGTTGCGCCCCCATGATTCAAAATATCTTTAACTGTTCTATAAAAACGGGAATCATTCAGGCAGAGTGGAAGGAAGCATGGGTACGGCCCATACTAAATAAAACAAGCCACTTTGGGCCAACAATCACTCGGCAACTATCTCTGAATCTCCCTGCTACTAGTCCTGGGCAAACAACTAGAAGGTGTAATAAATAAGCAGCTGGGATCATTTCTCAAGCTTAATAACATTTTGGATCCCTCACAATCGGGATTCCAAACAGGTTTCAGTACAGAGACCGCACTCCTGGTTGTGACCGATTCACTGAGACAAGCGATGGATGCAGGAAGACCGGTGGCACTGATATTAGATTTGTCTGCAGCCTTTGAGACCATCTCTCACTCAAGGCTTGTGAAAAGACTGCAGGCAATCAGTGTCCAGGGTACAGCACTAAAATGGATGCAGCTCTTTCTGTTAGATAGACAGCAGACGATCATCCTAGGTCCATATTCCTCAGGCAAAACGTGTTTGGACAAGGGTGTACCGCAGGGCTCATGCTTGAGTCCCACACTGTTCAACATTTATATGGCCCACCAGCTAAGATCGCTGAGCATTTCGGCTTTGAGATCATATCATACACCGATGATACCCAGCTTATGTTTACTATGGGCCAAGATCTGGATTTGGAGAAAAAACGTTTCTCGGCAGGACTGCTAACAATTTCCAATTGGATGACTGCGAACTGCCTCCAGTTAAATCCAGAAAAAAATGAGATTATGCCGCTCGGAATGCCTCAGCCATCTGGTCGGACGACTGTTGGCCGCACCAATTCGGTGTTATCCCTGTACCCAAACAAACAGTAAAAAATCTAGACATAAAATTAGATCAAGCCTTAACAATGAAAGATCAGATTGCAGCTATCACCAGCTCCTGCTACTACATTATGCACCTTTTGCGCAGAATTTTCCCCATCCTCCCCACAAATGTCCGTAAAACCCTGGTTCAAGGTATGGTAATAAGCAGACTGGACTATGGGAATGCTCTCCTGGCTGAAGTTAGAGAGACTTTGCTCAACAAACTCCAGGTGGTCCAGAACATATACTTATACTTAGACTTATACTTATACATATACCTTATGCTTAGACTTATACTTATACTGAACCGTCCTATAGGCACTCACTTTGCACCTCTACTGAGAGAACTGCTTTGGCTACCTGTGAAGAAGCGCTATTGTTTTAAAAACATCTGTTGGCTCACGTACAATGCCCTAAGAAGCAAAGGCCCACACTATCTCCAAAATAAATTGACAATTTACACCCCCAGTCACAATGTCAGATCCAGCACCCAAGTACTGTGTCCTGTGTGTGCACCTCGAATTCGTCACACTCGCACTGGGAGAAAGGCCTTTGTCTATGTTGCACCTGGGTATTGGAATAAATCACCTATAACCCTCCGAGAGGCTCCACATATAGCAAATTCAGGAAACTATTAAAAACATACTTATACTTACCTTCCTCTGTTTGCACCTTCTGTCAGGATCCGAAACAGAATTGAGATGCCCCTGGGTGAGACGTGCACTATAGCAAATATTTTTAACATAACATAACATGCTTTATTATATAAATGCTTTCTGTGCTAACATTCAGCGAGAGATTGCTGGGAATTATCACAGAACCACTGCAGACTGTGACTGATGTGTAGCCCTGCTGACTCCGGCCTCCATCCTGCTAAAGAAGATAATATTTTCAAGTCTCTTATAGTTTCAAGTTTATTGTTTATTGTTTTAGACCTCTCCTGAAATCAACAATATAAATATGTACATTAAATATCATTATTCCTAAAATAGACAATTGCAAATAGGTGTTAAAAATTTGAACAGATTATAGCAAACAAATTCATTTGGTGGTATACAAATTAGATCAATCAAACCGTTAATTATCAAGACATTGTTTCTGAAACTTATAGGCTTCATAAAACAGTGCTAAGCCTCAGTCAATAGCTCACTTGGGCATACAAATAGATTGTGTGCCAAGTCTTAAACGCCTCCATTTCAGAGGTCAAAAGAACCTGATTTTCCAGTGGTGTTCCCCCAGTGTCTAATAAAGGTTTTAATGGGAGGATCCCTAGTCGAAGCAAAATTATGCATCATCTGACTCAAAGGTTTAGTGTAAATCTTAGATATTTTTGACTGATTTTCAATTCTGCTTTGCCTGCATAGAGCCTATAATGAGTTAGCTGTGAGAAGTGTTCCTTACAGAGATAAAAACGTAACCTTGGAGTTGATTTTTTCAGAAAAAACATTAAGAGTGTCGGTGACCAAGATTGTAAGAGATTGATGGAACATTGAAAATGTTTTAAAGCTATCTCAAGGTTTTCTTTGAATGTGGACTGATTTAGACTTTCCTTAAAAGTTTCTTGATATACAAGTGCTCTTAGGGAGCCTTCGGAACATGAATTAAGTTAAAAGCCCATCTGAATATATTTGCCAGGGCTCTAGTGTATGAGATGACTACTGAGAGTTCTAGGCATAATACTTGAACTGGCATGGCTTGGCTCATGGTGGAAATCTTACGTAAAAACTTCCCTTCATTAAGATTTAAAAAAGACCACTTTTTCTATAGAGGTATACGCTAATGTATAAGTTAAAATAGAGGGAATCTTAATGCAATAGATTTCTAGAAGGGGATAAAAGTGTCTTTTTCCAGAGGATAAGAATAATTTCTTTATTACACTCTGATGGGCAGCGATCTTCATTTCTAAATGCTGAAAATGGGATATATGTTCTAGTGTCTGAGAAAACACTCTCCCCTGATAGGTACACGTCCTAGCGACCTGTACTGGCCTCCCTCCAAGCTTCCAGACAAAATGACTGGAACATCTCCTTCCTCTAAATGGAATCACTTTTGTTTTCAACATGTTCAGGTTTAGGAAATCAGTTTATGAATACTTAAAGAGAGCACCCATGTTATGCTGAAGATCAATCGGTGTACGGTCAAAGATGACTACATCGTCAGCGTACATTAAGATATGAATGTTTTGGGATGCCATTTTTGGAGGGTGATTGTTTACTTCTAGGAAGCTATTTGGTAAGTTGCTAAGAAATAAAGAAAACAATAAATGGCCGTTCAACGTGGATATCTCCTAGGCCAGTCCCTTATCCCCACCCATCTGTATTCTACACAATGTAGATGAGTGGAGGGCTACTATCAGTCTTAAAATAGCTGCTGGAATTTGTTTGCTAGCTAGTTTCTTCCACAAGCTGGGTCAATCCACCCTGTCGAATGCCTCCGAGAAGTCAACAAATATAGGAACGTACCACCTGCAATTTACTGATCACATATTTGCCAATTATAGTTTGCAAAATTGTAATATTATCAGTCACTGTGTGGTCTGGGCGAAAACCTGCTTGTACCAAGGGGATGGTGCTTTTAGACAAGCCCAATCTTGGCTGTTCGAAGAAAGTGGATTAGAAAGATGATAATCTGTGCACTGCCACTGCTCTCTTTTGTATAGTGTAGATACAGATACGAGTAGGTAAACATAGCAACAATTAGCATGGTTTAACTGTTCATATTGTTCACCATTCTAACAAAACTGAATACAGTAACCTGTCTCTTCTTTCTAATAATCACAGACCATGCTTTTTATGCAAGAATACGATAATTTCAATAAATGTTTGAAAAATCATTATTGTATCTTTCTTCTGTTTACCTTGGGTATGCAAGAGAGACAAAGGCTTAGATCTGTTTCCACAATTCCTTGAGATTCAGAGTGTCATGTTCGAGGTTACAACATCTAGACCCTTGTTAGGTTAGGGGTTGGATGTTGTACTGTGAGCTAGCCGAAAACATGCCAACACGTATTGATAGTATATGTGGAGCAAGTCCATATACTGTGACGTTTGTGTTGGTCGAATACACAGTCCTGCTATATTTGTAGGAACCTTATAACAGATCTAAGGCTTTTGTATTAGAAATGCTGGCCTTGGTGACAGCCTCTAAAGCCTTAACAAGAGACACCACAATTATACATTTCCCCTAAGCCAATGGATGTACCTTTATAACAGCTGTTTGAGCTGCAGTCAAAACCTTTTCTGTAGATGCAAAACACATTTCCGCATTGGAATATAAATGCAATTTATGAGCAATCGGCACTGTTTCTCCTTCATTAAATAAAATATTGGTGCCTCGACTGGAAACTGAAATTATGTGGGTTACCAAGTTGGTAGAGTTAACCCAAGTGCGTAAATGTTAAGACACAAGCATGTCTGTCTGTAAATTTCTGAGAACAGTATTGTGTTCAGTGGACCAAAGTTTATTAGAAACCAATTGTGCATAGTTTGATATACTTGTTCCACCAACATTTTAAAAGCCGAAAAAAGATTGAAGTTTCTTCAATGTTTTTGGTATTTGCAAGAGAGCACATATCTAAGAAATGGGGTGGTAGGCTTTTGCCTTCATTCAAAAACTCACCCCCCAGAAACACGACATTGAGAAAAGCAATTTTATATTTTGGAAAATGTAATATAAAGCCATGGCCAGCGAACCCCAGATAATGCGATCCAATCTGGCCAAAAGTGTGTTTAAATCATCATTTATGAGGTAAATGTCATCAACATATGACAAAGCTACTGATCAATTTCTTGTTAAATTTATGTTGGTTGGGCAGCAAACAGATCTGGGCCGCTCTTGTACTCTTATGCGAGCCTACAGAATCATCTTAGGGCTCATAATGATGTGAATGCTCAAATCAGGGCTTTTAAACACCTATGTTTTGACAGAAAAACCATTGGAAACATTTGAGGTAGTTTGTATTTATTACAAACAATGTTGTTTATTAAGCCTGTGCTATGTTAATTTTGCACCTCAATAGTGCTTGTGTGACTGTTTAATTGTCTATAGACTAAGATGACATGATAGGAATAATCTGGTTTAAGCAAAGGAAACAAAGGATTATTGAGAGGGAAGACACAAGGCTCAATTAAATCTTGATATTCTTCAATTGAGATATTATCTCCTCAACAGGGTGTTTAGCTTCATGTTTATTAGAGTATTGTGCTTGCACTTGCAAGCTGAACTGTATAGGTATAATATGATAATGTGAGTCCTTATCTCAACTAGCATGATTGCGATATAATGCTGGGGCTTGAGCAAGAGCCCATTTTGTAGCGTATGCTGTTTTAAGTTTCTCAAGAACAATAACAGGAAAGGAAGGCATGATTACATTTTCTTCTTGTGGGACTTTTATAACAAACTGCTGGCCAATCATTATCAGCCAAATTAATGTCATAATCAATAGTTAACTTCTGACAGAACACAACCTTAATAGTACGTGGTATGTTACCCTCATTTTGTATCTTTAATTCATACTGCTGATGGAGTGGGGTACTCGATAAATTAAAACCTGCTCAAATCGAACCCTCAATAACACGTATTAACAGAATGCTGTGAATACTAATGTGGAAAAGTGACTAACATGAGGGGAAATGCTACAGCACAAGCTCGTACTAAAGTACTGGAGTAGGCCGCAAATGCTTCTGGACAAACGAAAATAAAAGGACTAATACTGCTTTTGTGCACTTTAATAATGTTTGCTTAGAAAATAATATTAACTTGGGATGCACATGGATATATGTAGCATTGGGAGAGTGCATAATGAAAAGCATTATAAGTGAATAATAATGCCTGTGTTTGTTTTCCGTTGAAGCATGGTTTTCTGCTCTGCAGAGAACATTTGGGGTCAATGACATGAGAAATAAATTCAGAGAAATAAAATTAAACGAAATGGTGAAAGTGGAAGATGTGGGTCGTTTATGGGTCCTGTGTGCCTGCCAAAAGTCAGCAGGAAGAAACTGTTTCTTCATCGAGTAAAAGAACACTTCCTTGAATGCGGCACAGAAGGACATGTTATACAAAGTTTGCTACATAACCGGCATGAAGGAAGTGAGCATTATGATAGTGGCTCTCATATGTATTTCCTGGGGGTGAAAGCTGACGTGATGAATAAATAAACAATAACATCAAATCAAAATAGAGAGAGAGGACTAGATAAGCCAGTCCAGATCCCCTAAGTTATATATAGATTATCAAGAAGGACTACCTAAGTTGTGTGAAAGGACTCAATGGGTACGCATGTTGACAAACCATTTGGTTTGGTCATGAAGGCCGCACCCACCAACCTAGTTGGTGGCATGCTTCATCATCGGGCCCACCACAGTGACACCGAATGCGTCCCGGGTGTGCTGCGACTCCAGATTACTGAGGAGCTGGTATACTTGCTGAGTGTACAGTGTTGGTGAATGTGAAAGTGAATTTTAAAAGCTATACAGTGGGTCCCAGTACCTGGGGGTATATGGATAGACTTTAATTACTGGGCCCCTGTTAGCAGCTAAATAGGCAAACGGACGCGTGGGAGTAGATTATGACCTCCTTCGTCCTGTGTGGTCTACATGTTTCAGCCAGGCCTTTTGAATAAAACTGGCTTTCCTCAGGACCAATGAGTATGTGAAGGTGATAATAAATAAATATTTTAAGTGAATTGTTTGTGTAATTAAAAGTGTTGCACTCGCTAAGGTGCGTTACGTGTAAGAGGGGGATTCCCTCTACTTTACTGTACACATAACATAAAGGACACAGATGTACAAGGTAGAGTCAATTAGGATACTATTTCAAAAAAACACAACGTTTATGCCGGCTACTGACTGAGTAAGTGCAGGGTGAGGTACAGGAAAGTATAATACATTTTCCTCACAGTTGCTGTTTGCTGTTAAAGCCTCCTTGGGTCACCTGGCAGGGAGAAAAGACCGTAAACATTGTGGAAAGGCAGAGATTAGCGCCAAACCTGTAGGGAGAAAAAACGCTGCAGCTTACCTAGTTCGTAGCGGTAGGGTAGTGTGTTTACTCACGGAATTGCCGATCTGTGTGCTCCTTAGACCTGTTGTCCTGCTGCGGTGTCCCGGGTAAATGAGTGAGGGCCCCGGTCGGGTTTAAATAGCCCGTATGATTTGCAACACCTGGAGCGGGAATGAAAATGGAAGAGGTGCGATCGCGCTGAAAGCGCTGAGTCATATAGAGCGTGCGCATGCGTGCAGGGTAAGTATTTCGTGCGCATGCGCAATGGGCTCAAAGTAGTGCGTGGCAGCGCTTGAGCCGAGAATAGGCCCACGAGGTGTGGGTCATTCAAGTTGTATACGCAAAAGGGCGAGAATAGCTCGCAAAGTGTGGGACATTCATGTGATGTTGTATTTTGAGTAAACAGATTGGAAAGTTAGGTTTCAATAAGGAAAAAACAGAGTATAATAACGAAACAGGCAGGGATATAACTACTCAGTAAGCGTGGTACTGACAAATATCCAATCAGTAGGCATACTGAAAATTGTACAGGGTTGTAGGATATTGCAGGTAGTGGATTGTGGGGTTTGCAGTACTGGCAAAACCACTGATTCAACTGACAAAGAAACGAGCAAAAGATCAAGTTGAATGGGAAGATGAAAGCGTGACAGCCTTTCTAAAATTACGCAACATTCTATGTGAAGCCCCTGCGTTAGGTATGCCAGATTAGTCAAAAGAATTCGCATTATTCTGTGATGCAAGAGACAATTGTGCTCTTTCAGTCCTAACACAGACCCATGGCCTAATGAGACGTCCTGTGGCATATTTCTCTGCCACTTTGGACCCAGTTGCTTCTACATTACCAGGATTTTTCTCAATTTAGTAGTAGTAAAGTTAGGACTCTTAACTTTACTACTACTAAATTGAGAAAAATCCTAATTTTAAGACTTTCGGTATTCACAGAAGGCATTTAGGCGTCCTAAAGTTAGTAGTCCTAACTTTACTACTACTAAATTGAGAAAAATCTTAATTTTAGGACTTTCGGTATTCACAGAAGGCATTTAGGAGTCCTAAAGTTGGGAGTCCTAACTTTACTACTACTAAATTGAGAAAAATCCTAATTTTAAGACTTTTGGTATTCACAGAAGGCATTTAGGAGTCCTAAAGTTAGGAGTCCTAACTTCTGTGCATACCGAAATGAGTGCAAGATTTCGGTAAAGAACTACCTCAGTAGTTCGAGATCAAATAGTTACCACTTGACGAGATAAGACCATCATTTTAAAAAAAAAAGGGATATGCGGATAAAACATAATGTGTAACCACTATGTCCTAAGAAATATTAATAAACAACTTCTTCCAAAACTAATTAAAATGAGAATGAGCATCCACTTGGAAAACCCCAATGTAATAATGGTTGTTTTAGAAAAACTTCCCGGGTAGTTCTGACGTCCTGAGGTCGCGCAGGAAATGACACGGTAATTAGAGTTAATTAACCTCAGGGTAAAGCGCCTGCTAGCTACAAAAACACCCCACCCCGCGCTCTTAACAAACTGCAAAATAAGAGACACAAGAGGAGCAGGGAGGCCGTCAGACCAACACAAGGTGAGAGGGGCCGTTTGTAGTGAAGGTGTAGACGTTGGCATTATACGTGAATGCTAATTTAGACTAGACTCCGTTAAAGCCATAATCAAAGGGAAAATATGAAAGGTTCGTTATTATAACAATAGCGAAACTTGATTGCTTAAAGGGCAGAGAACCCGTTTTTTAATTAAGATAAAGGTGCATAATAGTCTTAAGGTAAAATACTATAGTTTATGCAAAAAAACGAGATGCGAAACAGTATTATAGCAAGGAATCGCATTTCACCAAAGCCATATAAATCGTTTCTTAATTAAGACTTCTAAAAGGTTGGACATTACAACAATAGAGAAGCATACTGCATCCCTATGTGGTAGCACACATTCGAAGGTTAAGGTAGAAGATGTTCGTCACAAGAAGTGCCCTTTTATTAACTCATTGCGTAAAATAAACTATACAGAATGATCCTAGAAATAAGAATTAGTGGTTATTTAAAATTATTAGACAGGGAAATGCTAAACAAAACTACTCAATTGACCGTAATTATGACGGGATAAAACTTCTTTCTTCTAGAGCCTGATAAATTATAAAATCAGTTCTTGACAAACTGGAAGAATATCGCGCTAATGAACTACAGCGTTCTCCGTAAAGCAGAAGTATCAAAGCATCCAGCCATGCGCTGTGACTTGGTCCTTTGCCCAAATTAGTGGGTTAATGGTATATAATTTCTTTATAGAGACACAAAGTTAGAAGTGAGCCAGATTTTAAGGAACATCTATTATTTTACAAGATTTCCAAGGTATTTCAAAAAAGTCGACCATTTCGCAACTCAATACACTGTTGGCACTTACACCTCAAGCGGCTGCGCATTCTACCCGTCAGATGTCCCTAAATCCATAGGTCCTGATGAAACCCTAGATCACGTAAAGGGTTGAAACATCGTCAACAACAAAAGAAAGTGAACCATTAACAGCGCATATTATTGTATTCAGCTGCTGTATATAAAAATAAACACGAACAGGGGCTGATTAGCGAGGTCACGAGTCCAACAGAGCCTGTGCACATAAAAGTGGCAAATAATCTATTTGACAATTAAGACTGAAGTCGCTGTGGACATTTTGCCTGGCTCTAGTATGTCTGCGGTTTCCTGAAGCGACACAGTATGCAAACACAGTTTAGTGCACGTTGATACTTTTGTTGATTACATGCTTAACAATTGAAGTTAAACAAATGACATAAAAGAAAACTTAACAAGAATGGAGTAGTATGTGCTTGCAAAGAGAAGAAGCACATTGTGGCGGATATGTTCAACAGTTAAATAATTAGGATAAAAAAAGATTTACAGGGTGTTGGAGCAGCAGTGACCTGTGGGAGATGGTGGGGGACAGCATGGGGAGTTGGGTGATTTACACGAAACGTAAAGCGCGGAACCTGCCATGTTGATAAAAGGCACGAGGCGGCACACTCGCAAACAGAAGTGCTCATTGTAAATAAAACATTACAGTAACAGAAGCAAAATTGGGGGCTGTCAGAGCACGTGAGAAGGTGCTTTAAGCCAAACATGTAGCGCGTCGTATGTCGTGCTGACAAAAGGTGTGTAGCTGCACACCCACAAACAGAAGTACTTGTAAATAAAAAATGACAGTTACAGAAGCAAAATTTGGGGAAAACCATGAAAACAAACCAAAACAAGTATTGTGTATTATTTAAAAATTGCTATTCTATCGAGATATATGTTGCTGGTGACATCGCTGAAAAAAGCTTTTAGGGGCAGTGGAGCGGATCCCTTTGAAGCACGGCCTCGCGGCCGTGAAGAAGTGTGGACAGCATGGATGTAATTAGGAGGGGGAGGCGAAGTGGAAAAGTGAGGCCGAGCACGCTGGGGAAGCAACAGATGGCTTTGATGTAGACGCGCAAACTAGGCGGATGGAAAGCGCGTGCAGCAGGGGGCGGAGTGGATCGAAGTGAAGCTGCTGGTAGCAACGATGCGAGGCAGGCGGATGGAAACGCGTGCACGGACACATGCACTCGTCGAAATCCGCCGCCTGGTTTAGCTTTCCAACCCTATAATTCTCGACATATTCATTCCTTGCGGAATGGAATAGTTGAGACCTAACGAGTGGTATAAGTACCACGACACGAACAATGGTAAGGCCTAGGGCCTTGGGAATCGCTGGGGCTACACTGAGCTAACAATGGTTAGGGAGCAGGAGGCCCTAGGGATGCGTGTGCAGTGTCTAAAAGCTGTGTAAAAGTTATAAAGTTAAAGATTTAGGAGCCTTCCGACTGGAATAGAACTTAACCACTTGAAACTAGGACACTAGGGATGTAAACCTCTACAGGAGTACCGTAGTACTTGCATTACCTAACCCACAGGAAGCGGGTGCATAGGTTCCGTCTGTATGAAGTTACCGACATCAGTAGCAGAAGGAGTGACATATCATCATTTACCACTGACATATGGTATTTGTTGGACTTGGCCCTTCTGGCAGGTTCACCCCTGAACATTTTGCCTTTTAATGTTACATCATTATAGTGATTTCTGGTCTTTGCGCACTTTAGCACTGTGGCGCTGTGTAAAGTGTGTGCGCTCTCTGAGTGCGTGTGTGAGATTGGCCTGCCCTCTCATAGGAATGCATGGGGAATGTGTGTGCCCATGGTAATTTCTGATGCGTGGGGAGTGCAAGGTTGAGTTTGGTATGTGCGAACTCGTGAGGTTGAATGCTGCGCGATGCTGTAGGGGTCATCTCTGCGGCCTTTGGTGCTGCCTGTGCCCCCAGCGCCTTGACAGCGCTTTATTTTTCCTTTCTGGGCAGAGCGCTGTCGTTTTCCCTCCGAGGGAAGCGCTCCTGCCCTTTGTATGCCCCAGAGTGCGCAGGTGCCCACCCTGCGTCTTTGTTTTATTTATATTCAATCGGTGACCACCCCTCCTTTCTGCCCGAAAATCACCGCCGCGACCCTGGGGCCGAAAACAGGAAGTCAGGCACCGTAGAGCCTGACGCTGGGCGGTACTTCCGGCTGTGAATGGAAGTCCCGCCCACAGCCACACTCTAATTGGAGGCTGCCCAGAAGAGGATGGCTGCCCAGAGCCTCGAGGGCTCTACACGAAGTCCCAGTCCCGAGATGGGGGACCGGGTGAAGTAGGCGAGGTGGGTTTCCCATGAGTAGGGAGAACCCCTCGTCAGACTGGACGAAGCCCCGCCCCAGAGCCGGTGAGTAAAGGCCGGCTGGGGGGGGGGAGTTGAGCAAGGCACCCTGCCGGCGCCCTGCTCTCGAGCAGCCCCGCCTGGTAGGGGGATGCTCCAATTCTGGCGCAGTAGTTACCAAGGCCCAGAGGGGCCCAGGCTTTGTTGTGTAGGGGATGATGTCGGGCACATTATGGGTGCCCGCCCCAGGGCCCACACCGCTGTGGTTGGTCCCCCTCGTTTTTCCCAGGGCCTGAGAAGCTCCAATGAAGCCCCCATTATTTCTAGAGCCTACAGGGCTCTAACATTTGGCCACAGTTATTTAAAGGGCCCAGTAGGGTCCTCAGCGGTCAGTGATACCCCGGTTTGGGCAGGTTCTGCCTCAACTGCGCCTGCATTGCGCTAAAACACAGTTCAGACTACATTGCCCATGATCCTTTGCGGTGCTGCCATGAAGTTACTTTAGTGTATGGAACACGCTACCTGGTGCGTGTTATTCTGGTTCCTGTTCCTTCCTCCGGACGTGAGAGCGGCAGCTCTGCACGTCGATTCCTGGTTTCCTAGCAAGTGTGGGGCTATCGTCTATTCCTGTACTCGAGGTAGGATATCCCTTGACACACCGCCTTGTGTTTTTTCCTTGTTCTGCAGTTCCGGGATTCCTCCGGTATTTGCAGGAACTGTACCTTCACGGAGCCGGTTCGCAAGAGGCAGCGGGTGTCTGTGGTGTTGTAAACATTGATTACCGCTTCTAATTCGAGAGGCAGCTTGACTGTTTCTTTTGCGTTTTGCTCGTAGGAGTTTTTCTGGCTATCTGCGTTTTCTCTCGTTGGTAATTCAGCGGATTCAAGGCTATGTTTATGTTTGGCAAAAGCGGAGCGCTGTGGTGAAAGGAACTACGCGTTGCCGTGTTTTGAGCATATAATCTCCATTGGATTACAAATAGGAAAAGCAGAGCGCTGTGGTGAAAGGAAGTACGTGCTGCCGTATTTTGCATAACTGTTGCGTATTGGGTGAAGAGTGCAGAACGCAGTAGTGGACGCAACTACGCGTTGCTGTAGCGTCCCATATTTTGGAGACTAATTCTGTATCTGATAAGGAGTAAATATATATGGACTAAGAGGAGCGGAGTGTTGTGGTTTTTGCCTCCTACACACTACCGTGTCCTGATCTTACAAGTCAGACTATTGGCTTTGTTCTATCCTGAATTAATTCCTTTTTGTTTCTACAGAATCCCTTATTTCTCTTGCCTCCATGCTGCACAGTGGTAGGTCCTAAACAATTATAGACTCACTCATGTGTTCTTGCTTAGATGTTCCACATAAATGCCCGTGACGATATATCTTTATGCTTCTCGTTTATGTTTCCCCTAGGAGCTCCTAAGGCAGTAGTTGAGAGTGAAGATTGTTACTCCATTGAAGGGTCTGGCTCTCTTTCTTTAAGCAGGTATACATGGCTCCTATTAGCGAGAATATGTGAGTGTAGCATTACATTTATCAGTGGTGTTTATGAAGGTGTCCTTTTGTCGTTTCAGATTTCCCTTCCCGTTCTTTTTTTTACTTTTTTTTTCCCTCACCTAATGGCTTGAACACCTTGTATGTACTGTCAGGGTGTTGGTGACATTTGAAGGTGGAACCATTGAATCAACAGCTGGATCCTGTGGAGGAAATCTGACAGAATAACACGCCCACGAAATTTACTCTACCCGATCCAGTTGTTCGATTATGGCTACCATGGAGGATGTACTGCAGGCATTGGTTTTGGTACAACAGGAGTTAGCCTCCTCTAAAACTGAAGCCGCGGCCTTAAGGCACAAGGTAGACAGATTATCTAGGAATCCTTTTGATGCCCCCTCACCACTGATACAGGTCACTGTCCCTCCTCCTATCCCTCTGGCTAGTCCGGAGAGGTATTCAGGAGACCCCGCAAAAACGCAAGTATTCCTGGCTCAAATCTTGCTTCACTTTTCATGTAAGCCGGCCTCTTTTCCTAATAACCACTCTCGTGTGGCGTTTGCCATTTCTTATCTGACAGGTGATGCCGCCAACTAGGTGGTACTCTTGGTAAGAAATTACGATCCTGTGCTTTCAGACTGGTCGGCTTTCCGCACAGAATTCAAAAGGGTGTTTGATAGACCCTCAGCGCTGATAGGGAACTGTTAGAATTGAAGCAGGGCAGAAGCGATTTAATTACATACCTAACCAAGTTTAATAGATTAGTGGTCGAGACCTCCTGGCCTCAAGAGAAAAGGATGTCTCTCTTTTACCAGGGATTAAGAGATGGTCTAAAAGACGTGATTGCCCAGATCGATCCCCAACCATCCAATTGTATTGATATGGTTAATCTGACACTGAGATTGGATGGAAGAATGGCTGACCGAGGGGGAGATAGGAGAAGATGGGATAGGGGTCCTTCTAGAACTGTTTGGACTCCCCGCAGGGCCTTGCCTTACACTGAGAATATATCAGAGCCCATGGAGATAGGTGGGGTTAGGGCTCCCCTCACCAGAGAAGAAAAAGAAAGCCGTAGGGTGGACGGGTTGTGCATGTACTGCGGCAAGAAGGGTCACTACGTCAGAGAATGCCCCTCCAAACCTAAAACTTCGGGGGGGTGGAATAAAAACAAAAGAGTAGCCACCACAGTGGTGGGGGCACAGGACGAGGTGAGTGGGACGTCTAAGATCAATCAGAGTGAGGTTCAACCCTGGAAAGTCCCTTCTCTCACTATCCTCGCATTATTGAAATCAAAGTCACATATCTTGTTGCCCATGAGGTTAGAGTGTCAACTTCAGGTTCATCCAGTGATGGATTCCTGGCCCACAGGCAACTTTATTGGTGTCTTCTCTATCCTTGGACAGAGTTCCTCGTTAAAATTGCGGAAGAGGTCCTAGCAGTCGATGGAAAACCTTTAACTTCAGCAAACCGAAATGGTGACGTTGTCTGCGGAGTTAAAAGAAGGCAGACACAGGGAAGAATTGTCTTTGAATATTATTGAAGCCCCCCAGTATGAGGTGATCCTAGGGATGCCTTGGCTTAGTCATCACAATCCTATGATAAACTGGAAGGAAAAAGAAGTACAGTTTTTGTCCACGGAATGTACGACACATATGGAGGGGCATAAGACTGCTCTGTCATCACCTATGCTGATTCCTTTGTTGGTGTCCACAGCAGCTGAGAAAACCGTGTGTTTACCTGTTGAGTATCACAGTTACAGGGATGTCTTCAGCGAGAGTAAGGCTGAGCAGCTCCCCCCGCACAGGCTATATGACTGCCGAATAGACTTAATAGAGGGGGCCACCATTCCGTCATGCAGAGTATATGCATTGTCCGTTCCAAAGACAACCCACCTGAAAGAGTATTTAGCCATTATGTGGACATAGGATTCATCAGGCCATCCAGATCTCCTGCCGCTTCCCCACAGTTTTTCATCAAAAAAGCTAATGGGGATCTGAGAGCCTGTGTGGATTATCGCATGCTAAATGGAAACAGGATTAGAAACAGATACCCTCTACCACTTATCGTTGTTTTATTGGATCAAGTAAGGTATGCCAAGGTTTTCACCAGGCTGGATCTGAGAGGCGCCTACCATTTGGTTCGCGCACGAGAGGGGGACGAATGGAAGACCGCCTTTAAGACTAGATACGGTTTGTTCGAGTATACTGTAGTGCCGTTCGGACTGTGTAATGATCCGGCGGCATTTCAGTATTTCTTGAACGACGTTCTGAAGGAGTATGTGGACATCAGTGCAGTGGTGTACATAGACGATATTCTGATATATTCTGAGGACACCTCCTTGCATCAACAACATGGGGTGGAGGTTCTGCAGAAGTTAAGAGAACACAAATTGTTTTGCAAAATCAGCAAATGTGTCCACTGTGGAGTTCTTGGGTGTTATGCTAAGTCAGGAGGGATTGCAAATGTCTGAAAGAAAGATACAGGCGGTTCAGGAATGGTTTACCCCATCTGTGTGAAAGAAGTACAGAGCTTCTTAGGCTTTGCCAATTATTACCGCAGATTTATTCTGCAGTTCTCACAGGTGGCTGTGCCCCTGACAAGGTTGCCCCGGAAAGGGGTTAAATTCCAGTGGTCGACAGAAGCAGCTGAAGCCTTTGAGTATTTGAATAAAGCTTTTACCACCGCTCCTATACTTGCCCACCCAAAACCAGAACATCCATATATTGTAGAAGCAGATGCATCGGATGAGGCCATCGGGGCCATCCTGTCCAAGAGGGATAAAGACACAGGACAACTCCACCCTGTAGCTTACCTCTCTAAAAAGTTGAGTCAGCCAGAGAAGAATTATACCATAGCTGAGAAGGAGCTGTTAGCAGTAAAAAGGGCGTTCCAAGAATGGCGTCAGTATCTATGGGGGACTAGATTCCCAGTCACAGTCTTCACAGACCATAGAAATCTTCAGTTCATGAAGACAGCCCGTCATCTCACGCAGAGACAAATGAGATGGATGCTATGCTTCTCAGAGTATGATCACACCATCACTTATCGGCCAGGGGTGGATAACCTGAAAGCAGACTCCCTCTCCCGACGAGATCAGGTTGAGGAAAAGGAGAAGAACGATGTCATGGTGGCCATCGTCGACCCAGGAAAGGTGATTTGCGTGATTCAGGCAGACTCTTTTCTGGAGAACGTTCGCAAGACAAAGGATCAGAATGCTTGGGTTCTTTGGGCTACAAAGGGTAACAATCGCTCGTTGAAACAAGGATTGCCTTTTCAGGACAACCGGCTGTATCTCCCGCCTACAGCGTTGCAAAAGACGGCATTCGCTTGGTGCCATGACTCCCCGTTGGCAGGTCACCAAGGCGTACAAAAGACCTTACAACTCATGAAACGTCATTTCTGGTGGGAAAATGAAAATACCGATGTAGCCAAATGGATAGAGCAGTGCGAGGCCTGTGCACGAGCCAAAAATGTAACTGGAAAAAAGAAAGGCCTATTGATGCCTTTGCCTTCACCAAGAAGACCATGGCAGAATGTCAGTCTAGACTTCGTTACCGGACTACCACCTGATCAGGGTAAGTAAGCCATCCTTGTGGTCATAGACAGTCTCACTAAATTGGGTCATTTTATCCCCTGTGTGAATCTCCCTACAGCAAGCCAGACGGCTCAATTAATATTGACCAACGTTATCCGACTACATAGAGTACCTAAGGTTATTGTTTCGGATAGGGGCCCACAATTTGTTGCTAGATTTCGGAAGATATGGTGCCAGGCTTTGCGGATCCAATCCTCGCTCTCCACCAGCTTCCATTCGCAGACTGTTGGGCAGACAGAGCGTTTAAACCAGACGCTAAAAAAGTATCTCCGTTGTTACGCTACAGACGCCCAGGCTTCATGGGTGTCTATGTTATGAATGGCCGAAGTCGCTTATAACAACGCGTGGCATAGTTCTGTGGGGGTTTCACCTTTTCTTGCTACCTATGGTTTTGATGCACGAATCCTTCTGGTTCGTATCCCTGAGGAGGTGTCTAGACAACCCACAGTTTTGGGTCAGATGACAAAGCTTCACGACATACACGGGAAGATCAGGGTTCATCTGACACAGGCGAAGAAGGAATACAAGAAGTGGGAGGATAGACAACGGATTAAGGGTCCAGTCTATCAAGTGGGAGACAGAGTGTGGTTATCGACTCGCAACATCAGGTTCAAGTTGCCCAGTGTATTTCATCCAGGTACATAGGGCCCTACACCATAGTGAAGCAGACAGATCAACCCGGTGGCTTACAAACTGAAGTTGCCTGGTACGCTCAGAATACATCCTGTGTTTCATTGTAACCTTTTGACGCTAGAAGGCGTGGTCCGGAGTATAAAGGACTCGAAGGCAAAAAGTGGCATTTTGTGATACCTGGTCTCTTGGAAGGGCTACTCAGCTGAGGACGATTCATGGGAGCCTGTGGGGAATGTGCATGCTCCTGCTGCAGTTCGCTCTTACCATCGCCGTTTTCCTTTGCGGCCTGGGCCTAGTAGGCGCTAGGAAGGGGGACATACTGTCAGGTTCTGTCTCAACTGTGCCTGCATTGCGCTAAAACACAGTTCAGACTACATTGCCCATGATCCTTTGCGGTGCTGCCAGGAAGTTACTTTAGTGTATGGAACACGCTTCCTGGTGCGTGTTATTCTGGTTCCTGTTCCTTCCTCCGGATGTGAGAGCGGCTGCTCTGCCCGCCGATTCCTGGTTTCCAAGCAAGTTCGGGGCTATCGCCTATTCCTGTACTCGAGGTAGGATATCCCTGGACACACCGCCTCGTGTTTTTTCCTTGTTCTGCAGTTCAGGGATTCCTCCAGTATTTGCAGGAACTGTACCTTCACGGAGCTCGTTCGCAAGAGGCAGCGGGTGTCTGTGGTGTTGTAAACATTGAAAAACGCTTCTAATTCGAGAGGCGGCTTGACTGTTTCTTTTGCGTTTTGCTCGTAGGAGTTTTTCTGGCTATCTGCATTTTCTCTTGTTGGTAATTCAGCGGATTCAAGGCTATGTTTATGTTTAGCAAAAGTGGAGCGCTGTGGTGAAAGGAACTACGCGCTGCCGTGTTTTGGGGCATATAATCTCCATTGGATTACCAATAGCAAAAACGGAGCGCTGTGGTGAAAGGAACTACGTGCTGCCGTATTTTGCATAACTGTTGAGTATTGGGTGAAGAGTGCAGAACGCAGTAGTGGACGCAACTACGCGTTGCTGTAGCGTCCCATATTTTGGAGACTAATTCTGTATCTGATAAGATGTAAATATACATGGACTAAGAGGAGCGGAGTGTTGTGGTTTTTGCCTCCTACACACTACCGTGTCCTGATCTTACAAGTCAGACTATTGGCTTTGTTCTATCCTGAGTTCATTCCTTTTTGTTTCTACAGAATCCCTTATTTCTTTTGCCTCCATGCTGCCCAGTGGTAGGTCCTAAACAATGATAGACTTACTCATGTGTTCTTGCTTATATGTTCCACATAAATGCCCGTGACGATATATCTATATGCTTCTCGTTTATGTTTCCCCTAGGACTTCCTAAGGCAGTAGTTGAGAGTGAATATTGTTACTCCATTGAAGGGTCTGGTTCTCTTTCTTTAAGCAGGTACACATGGCTCCTATTAGCGAGAATATATGAGTGTAGCATTACATTTATCAGTGGTGTTTATGAAGGTGTCCTTTTGTCGTTTCAGATGTCCCTTCCCTGCTGACCCCTTCCTCTCCCCTTCCCGTTCTTTTTTTTAACTTATTTTTTCCCTCACCTAATGGCTCGAACACCTTGTGTGTACTGTCAGGGTGTTGGTGACATTTGGAGGTGGAACCATTGAATCAACAGCTGGATCCTGTGGAGGAAATCTGAC